>NW_010973093.1:5073055-5138184 GCF_000737465.1 Haliaeetus leucocephalus | reverse complement strand
GTCCGGGCACCCCTTCCCGCCGGGGCCGGCCGTTGCCTGCCCGGGAGCAGCGGCCTGCGGGGGAACACCCCCCCTCCCTCCCCTTTTTTAAAGGGATTTTCAGTCGAGCGTGAGGGAAGGAGCCGCGTCTGGTGTGGAGGTGCCTTCTCGGCGGCGGAGCGCGGGTTTGCCTTAAAACTCCGGGGTTTGGGCCCCGGGCTGCCCGCTCTCCCCCGGGTGCTGGCGGTGCCGGGGCCGTGGGCGCCCGTCCGCCGTCGGAAGGAGACGCGTTTCCTTATTGCACCATCGCCTCTCGCTTCCCCTGGCCGCGGAGACGGCCGTGGGCCTGTGAGCGCGTCGGGCTGTGGCAGGTCAGGGGCTCTGGTGGCTGACGGGGAGGGAGGGCGGCTGCGGCCGCTGTAGCAGCCCAATGGTGCGCTTCTGTGGCAAGGGTCAGGGCGAAATTGCAGAATTTGGATGCGATAAACCAAAACTGCCCAACCTATGGAGCCCGTCCAGCTCCTGAGCTATTCCTGGCTGCCCTCTGGTCTGCAAGCGGGTGACTCACCCCCCGGCCTCGCCTTCCCCGGGGCTGTGGCGATCCCTCCCTCATGTATGTGGTAGGAGAGGACGCTTGCTTTCCTTGCTCTCCGCTTGAACACGGTGGGCTGTGCTCCCCGTATGTCCCTGGGCTGCCCTGGGGAGGAGGAGAGGGCAGCCAGGACAGCTTTGATGGTGGTGAATTGTTTTTGACTTTACTCCTTCCTCAGAGCGATTTCTGAATGCAAGGGGATGTAACTGTGTGCGTGTGCAGAAACGTGCGGCAGAGTAAGTTCAGCGACTTGCCTGGCTGCTCCCTTTGCAGTCGCTGTGCCTCCTTTGTAGGTGGCTTTGTCCCTGAAGGTGTTTATTTTTCTACCATCCATCCCCAGTCACTGACAGGAAGCTGGACGTACGATTTGCCTCCATTCTCATAAAACACTTGGTAGATCAGATGCCTAGGGTACATCTCTGTCAAATATTTTTCAGTAATTCTGTGAGGGTTTTTCCTCTGAGGCTTTTATCGCCTCCCTCTCAGCTTAGTGAGTCCTGTTGTATTTCGTATAAACATGACCAAACTCGAACAGTCCCTGCCTCGTACTCCCAGTTTGATGAGCTTGACCCGAATCACAGCAGACATGCCGTAAAGGATTAACACATTTGACACAAGAGGAAATACATTACTAGAGTTAGACTTCAGTTAAGTGACTTCCCATTAATGCATCTCTCTCCTTCCTAGGGAGGAGGGGAGCTGTCCTCAGCCACCCGCAGCCCAGCTTCATTGCTCTTGACCAGTTTGCGCTGGGAGTATTTGGTGACTCAGGGTTTCTCTGTTCCCTCTGAAACTATCTTGACTTGGTCACAAGTGCAGAGGGGCAGAGGGCACTTTTGGGTCCCTATGGTGTTTATTGCCCTGAGAGGTGGTTATATATGTGAAACCGTCATAGAAGAGTTCCTTTGATATGTAAGCAATTATTTTTCTCCCCCCTCCCCCGCCCCCCACGAAACAATTCCTGGACACTGCGGAGGGTAGGTGGCCTTGTCAAGGTCAGTGTTTTGTTAGAGATATTAGTAACTGTAAGAGGAAGGAGCTGTCCCAGGGCAGAAAAGTGACTAGGAGGCTTTTGTATTTATTTATTTGTATTTAAATTTGATGTGTCAGCAATATGACTGCACAGGCGTGCTGGTCAGTAGTGCCAGTTAACTGCATTTTTACAGGATATGATAGGTGTGGGTAAGTAGTGCGTTTTTTGGATTAATAGTGTTAGGTCTGCCCTGGAAGAGATGCTCTGTCTTGCTTTCAGGCCCAGACCTGGCTGGGCTGTGTATTTCTGTTGTATACATGGAGGCAGAGCCAAGGCATTCTCCTTTTGGTTTGCTTACGTGCAGGTTTGATCCTGCATGTCATTGTGAAGGTATGTGTTCAGAGGCATAGTGATTTAATTTCCTTCCCCCCCCCGCCTCTTCGGGGTAAACCCCCTTTTTTTTTTTTTTTTTTTTTTTTTTCCTTCCCCAACTCTTCAGAGGTTGGAGATGTGAGATAATTCCTCATTTGGTGGAGAAGGGAAGAGATGAGAAACGAAAAGAAGAAAGTGGAGAGAAAACACAAGACTGATGATGTCTGTGACCTTGGTGCCACAAGGAGTCTTGTCTCTGGAGACATGTCTGGGAGTAGACTACCAAAAAGTACAGCAAGAAAGTACTATTTATTCCCTCAGTCTATTACAGTTATTTTTGAGAAGCGGGGAAAGACAGACTACAGAAAGGAAATGGTCGTTTTACAGTCCTCCTTGATGTTTGTGACACCGCAAACATAATCAAGATAAACTATGAAGTGTGTTCAAGCAAATTGACTTTTCACTACTGTACTGCACTCATCCATGGGCAAAACGAGACATACCCATCAAAGTATATTTTTCTTGATACGATTGTGTCCCTCGAGGGCTCTTCTGTCAATACAGCTCAGCAGCAGATTGTGCTGCTTCCCTCTCCTGATCAACATAGAGTTTGGGGATTTATTTTTAACTCTCATCTTGTTAAGTGCTTACTGAAGAGACCTAAGGCCCTTGCTGTTGATGGCTGGCCTGTGACTAGCTTTTGGGTAGTATTTTTCAAAACCATTTTCCCCTCCTTGGCACTGGTAGAACTTCAGAGATGTAAAAGCAACAGAATTCACTCCTCTTGGAAGAAACCTGTGCAAAGTGCTTTTCCCTTTAAGTTTCTTGGTCACTTGTCATTCTGCAGTGTCCAGAAGCATCTTAGCCCTCTGGCCACCGCCTTTCCAGGGAATGTTGTCACTGAGATGGTATTAATTGCTGAGATAATAGGGAGACCCAAGGGACCTGTGTGCTGTCATTTGTTGCAAGCTCTTTGCTGTGCATGTCATAAGCTCTCGGATAAATTCATTGCTTCTGGGTAGGATGCTCTGTAATTTTTCAAGGTTTAAAAAGAAACCAGGCAACTGTGAGTTCGAGAAGATGCAAACTGAGTGGATGGTCTCCAGAGGTGGTGGGGGGGGTGTGCAGCCATGTGGCAGCTTGTGCCAGCTGTCAGCCTCTGTTGCAGAGTCAGGATCAGTGCTCCTGGTGCTCATCATATCTTACTGACTTTCCTAAGAGGTGGTTCTCCAGAGGGCAGAGACTGTGGCAGGGAGAAGCATATCCTTTTCACAGCCTTATTTTCCTTCTCAGTTTGCTCTTTACTCTGCACCCTTTTGTTCTGCGTGGATTCATCCCTCTGGGGTTCCTGGATATGGAGCTGTGAATTGTTCTCGTGGTCAGGCCCGCGTTGTTCTGGGACATGCACGCCTCTGGGGACCTTTCGTTCATCTCTGCAGATACTGAACCTGCATCCAGAGCACCAGCCTCTTCAGATTTTCCTTTTTAAGGTGCTTCAGTGGTATTACTTGGGAACAAATAGAGGTTGGATGTCTTAAGGTTCCCATGTTTGTGAAAAGGATGAATGTTTTTTAATCCTAAATTCTGATGCCTTTGGTAGTCGTAGCTTGATTTCTGAGAAGAGGCTTCTTGCATTGGTACCTTTCTTCTGGTTTCAAGGCTTCTATCCTAGTGTTGGCTAACTCATCAAGGGGTTTTTTTGCCCCACTGGGTATCATATTTTCACAAGGTGTGTAGGTCTTGGCTGTGTGGTGTAAAGCATACCTGTTTTTCCGATTAATAAGGCTGATTCCACAAGCGGCTGTTGAGATAACAAGGCTTTACTGTATGGTGTTTGGTTATCTTAAAGGCTTTTAGTCTGAACCTGGCACAAAGTTCCTGCAGGTAGGATTTTGTTATCTTCTTCCTCCTGTGCTGTCCAAATTGGAAATCCAGTATTTATTATTACAGCAGAGGAAGGAGTGTTGTGTTGATGCTGTGCTCTGTGACTTTCTTTTTTTTTTTACTGAAAGCTCATATGCTGCTGTTGTAAGAGGCAAAGAGGCATTTGTTGTGGTTCACCCGAGAACATTCAGTTCAAAAATAGTATTGCAGGAAAAGACAGCGGTTCACTTTCTGAAGCAGTGATGGATGCAGGCAGTCTTCCAAAATGCGTATGAAAATGCCTCCAGCTCCTATTTCAGGATGAGAAAAACAAGCATGAATTGATTGGTGAAATCTAATCCATGGCTTTTGTTTGTTTGTTTTCCATATTCTAATAAGTGAAAGACAATGCAAATTTGCTTTGATTTTTGGCTGGAGTGCTCAGGTTCCTTTGCTTTGAATGCTGATTGGGTTTTGGAAAAAAATCCAGAGCTTCAGGGGTTTGGGGGGGTTACTTGTTGTTTCTCATGGTTTGAGAAGCTGAAGAATGGTGGAAACAAGATTTCTTCTGCTTTTCTGTCTGTGAATCAGCGTAAAATGGGAAGAGGAAGAAGACCTGGTTGCTGACAGTCCTTCGTGCTTTCCATGGAGGCTCTGGGCAGTGCCAGCGCTCACAGCAGAGTCATTCCTTGCAAAAAGGGGATGACTGCGGCAATTACATGGCACTTGGCGGTTTTTGGGACTCTGATAGCCAGAATGGGTTGTTATCTGAAGAACTGAAGGCCAGATGTGAGCTTGGCAGAATTTCTTTATCAAGTCCTAGTTTAGGTGGTTACTTGTTTAATTCCAAAGGTCAATGGACGTTTGCATTGCCTTCAGTGGTGGGGCAGCAAAGCTTAGATGGGGGAGTCTTAGCACTGTAGTTTGTCACATTTGAGTGGCCTTGCTTTGCCTTTGCTTAATTCTTTGGGTTTGGTGTCTGAAAATATTGAGCAAACAGGATTGTGAGGAAGAAAGTTGGTGGTCTAGGTGCAGAAAATGACCTGTTAATGAACATTAAATAACATTCATTCACTTTGTATGCCAAATATTTATAAGCTAGTTTTAAATGGGAGAATGCAGGATGATTAAAATCAGCAAGAATGGTTTATCCAGCTGCTTGAGATGCTGCAGGTACATCCTGGGTGAATTGCAGCTGCCTCCGAGCAGTACTCGGAATTATTTTGGACATGCTTCTATAGCTCATCCTTACTGTGATGCATCGAGTGAATTGAGTTGACTTGAGAGAGGGAAGGAGTGGATTTCTGAGTGTGGGAAGGGGTGGGTGAAAGTCTAAACATTGTGTTATATTTCAAGCTTAGTGTTTTGGTCTGATATTTGATCCAAACCCTAGCAGCAGCCTCCAGTCACATGGAGAGCCCGGGAAGCTTTTTTAGGGTACTGTGTTACACTTCAAGCTGTGTTTGTGTTTTCACTTAGCTGAAAGGTGCCTTCATAAACATTTTGGTTTGGCCTTGAACGCAAGATTCCTTAAGCTACTTGAAAAATACTGTCTGCGTGTTTGTTTGTTTACTTCTGCTACAAGTTGGATTCAGCCTTTGGCTCTTGTAATACCCAGAGGATACTGAGCATCTCACTTGTAAGGATGCTTTTGGAGGTGGGAAACCAGATTTGTCCTGTACAAAACCCCTTAGATTTAGAGAAGTCCTTAACCTACAAGATGCATTTTTTTAGAGTGATTGCAGCGTGGAAAAGCTGTTCCATTTTAAGAGTGGAGAGTTACTCTGTCCTACTGACTGTGTAAGGGGGGGCTTGAAAGGAGCCACTGCATTTTGAACATAGTTCTTGTTTGAGAGCTGCTTCGGATCCTGGAGTTATGCCCGTGTAGCTGAGTTTTCCCAGGGCGCTGCGTGAATGCTAAGCTGTGTTGTAATGAATTCGAGTGGGCAGCAGCATAAGCCTGCTCTCATTTTCCCTGGAAGACGCTGCTGCATTGTCTTGTCTGTATCCTGAAAGCCTCAGTGTTGTTTGTCAAAGGCTTGATTCTGCAAGTGCCACGTATGCAAAGAAGCCCGTGAATAGGAGGGACTTGCTGTGCTGGTTCTCAGCTCCTCACATAATGCCCAGAGCTGGGATAACCGGCAACAGGCTGAAGCAAAGCAGTTTTTGTTAAACTCTTGGTATTCTGTGGGCATCTGCTCTCACACACGTGAGATGTTTAAAATTGTCTAGTTATGTTCTGATAATGCCTAGGAGTTGCTTTCTGCCAGGCATATACATATGCTTAGATAGGTCCGTGTTTTTGCACCATAAATAGAGGGAATGGGCTAAGGTTGGACTTGATGGTCTTAGAGGTCTTTTCCAAACTTAATGATTTGATTTGATTTGAAGGTTGGCAGAAGTGATTTACTTATGGCTACGTGTGTGCTGGTGGCAGGTTTGGAAGCTGTCTGCATCTCCCAACTCACAGACTAGTATTTTGGCCCTGAACCACCTTGTTTGCAGAGTGTGTATAGGTGGTGCTCTCTCTTTCTCTTGTCCCCCATGCACGTGGCGGAAGGCAAGTCATGTAACTGTGTACAAAAACTGCGATATGGATGTTGGGCCTTAGTATTGCACACTGGCATTAGCACCTGGTATAGGTGTTTATGCAGTTAGCAGATCAAAAATCTATGCTGATAGCGTCAGGCATGATGGTAGTCATCAGGCTTGGGTAATCATGAGCTATCACCTGCTTAACCAAGGTGGGCAAGGGATGGTAGACTTGGAAAAGGTCAGCTTGCTCCCGCGGGGTGGGTTTGGGAAGGAAGAGTTGCTGCCAAGGGGCTTGAAGTACCGCAGGGCTGAATCTCCTCCCTCTGGTTCTAAAAGGAAGGGGTCTTTTGACAAGGGAGGGGGGCAAAAACTATCTTCTGCATCAGCAGCTAGTGACTCTGTAAGCACTTGTGGGTCCCAGGCAGCCCTTCCTGCTTCTCAGGCAGACTGCCTGTTTGCAGGGATTCCTCAGATGTTTATTTCCAAGGGTGTGCCCCGGGTCAGCAGACAGGAAGGAGTCTTGGGCCCAGGCGTACCTTATCTCTTCTATTTCTAGGAAATGATGTAAGGTACTTCCTTGTACAAACTTTTCTGTAAACGCATCCTGAATTTTGCTGACGGGTGGTTTACTGACTGTTTACCCTTTGAGGTCAGCTCCTCTGGAGCTGCGGGAGCTGACCCTGTTCTGTGCTATGCCTCATTTATTTTGGGGAAAATGTGCTGCTTGCTGATCTAAGCCTCTCTGAGTGCACCGGTTTAGAGCCGAGTGCCTTAAAGCGAAAGGTGAGAAGGTTTTACTGAAGTGATTTCAGTGAGATCAGTGCAGGACTGATGTTATGGACAGCACACAGCCATGCAGCGGTAGCCGAGCTGAGCCGACCTCTTCCTGGCAATCTAAATTGCAGTTCAGGAGCTGCCTGACGCGTGCCTGAGTCACAGCAGATGTCTGCTTTCCTTAATGCACCCGGCTGCGAAACCGCCACAGTTTGGGAGGTGATTCATGGTCTCTACCTCCACTGTAAACAGTATTTTGCATAGGACTTATGATTTGTCCTTGTGTTGTGATTAAGCAGCCTTGGTAACAGGTGCAACAACTGAAGCAAGTACACCCGAAGAAATTTTTATCTGAAGAGGTACAGCAGCACTGAAAGTGTATGTGCTAGGGGGAATTATAATGGTTCCACATATGTGTTTTAGTTTCTCAGTACAGGGCAATGCAGAAAATGAAACACCATCAGTTCTCTCGGGCAGCATGGAGACCTGATTCATGGCAAACTTGCTTCTACAATAAAGCTGTAAAGCTAAATAAACACAGTGCAAGAGTTGGGGTGGTTTTGAGGTGCTTAGCACCCTCTGTACAAATGTGATCTCGTGCCCTTGGATTGTGGCAGCTGCTGTCTCAGCTGAAGAACAAATGTGCCAGCTCTGCCTCACTTTATTTCTGAGCTAAATGCCAGTCTCTGAAATGAGCCTGTCTGCCCTCTGATGAAAGCATGGGATTGTTTTGTCCCACTTTTAGGTTTCTAAAATGTGGGTCACTGAGATGCAGGACATATTAGTGTGACAATTTTAGGCCTGAAGGGACAGTGTTGGCTATTGATGGCTGTTAGAGTGTGAAAGTCAGGACTTCTAGGTCAGCTATCGCTGATTGATGAGCTTGATGCAAGCGTTGTTTAAAGCCTCTGCCTTACAGAGATAAGAGCTTGGTTTCACCTTATTCTTTTCTGGGTATTAATAACAGAATTTGAGTCTTGGCTTTTGGGGAGGAAAAAAAAGATGCCTACCCATAGAAGAGTTGTGGGATTGCTTGGGGAGAGCTCAGAAATGGTACATGGTGTGGTGCATCTCCTGGCTGCAGTCGGGAACTGTGCTTATCTGAACATTTCTCTTGGTCCTGCTGTGTATGGCAGGACTATGACCACCACTTCATCATCTTCTTCAGCTTCTGAGTCCTGGTGTGTGTTGAAGCCTCAGATGTCTTGTGTCCCACTGGACTGTGTATTGCTCCGTTCCTGAGCGGCAGTATAAAAAGTACACATTGGGTTGCATTTCTTACACCAGCTAATAGCCGAGCAGCAATGCAAATGGCATCCAGTGGTCCAAGCAGCTGAAGAAAGGAGGTCCTCATCCAGAGAGTGTGGTCCACCTGCCTTGGTGTGGGAAATTGGTCCTCTGAACAGTTCCAGGGTGGAAGCACTGTTGTATGACATGACATGACCATGTAATTTTATGAGAGAGGCTGGTCTTTCTTGTCTGTTTGAGAGGACAGAGGGAGCAAAACTATGTGGATAACTTCTGTTACCTGCATGCTTTTTACACAAAAGCAGGAATTAGCTAGGACTCAACATAGGAAGAGTAAATTGAATTTTAATCTCCATAGCACAGCGTGTTAGCGGTTGACCTCAGAGTGTTTGTCCTCATTCATTACATGCCTTTGCAGCTCAAATAGGAGTTGTAGTGTGCATTGCTATGTTGGCAACAGGAGGCAAAAATCTCTTTAAGAACATTTTATGAACGAAAGTGGAAACTGTGATAGCTGTAAATTTTAATATCCTTACCAGCTGTGGTCCTAAGTGGGCTTGTGGCATTAACTACTGTTTCAGTGGTAGGTACAAAATACAGCCAAAATTTCTGGTCTCATTTCAGGCTGCAGCATGAGCGTTTCCAGAAGCTGGATAAAATTACATTGCTTGTTGCAGCAGGTCTCTGTGCTGAATGATGCTTGTTAGGGATCGTTAACATCCCGCTTGTGGGTGCCAAATCTGGATGCTGCTGTTAGAAAGGCCGTGGTGATGAAGCCCAGTACTTAGCAGCAGTTTTGGGGATGATCTGCCTGTCTATTTATCCTGAGTGTATTCTTATGTTTGTATCCTGCAGGTTGTATTGATCATGGACACTGAAGAAATCCCGACTTTTTCGAGTCTAAAGGAGGAAACTGCATATTGGAAAGAGCTTTCCTTGAAGTACAAACAAAGGTACTGTTGTAGATTTACAGGCTGGTTTTGGTTCTTAATGACTGGAACATTGTTTAATCTATTTCTCTGCAAGGCTGCACCAAGATAGTATTAGATATTTTAGAAAGAATCTCTGCATTTCCAGCTTTAAATCCAGCTTTAAAATTTCCAGCCTTGTGGGAGCTGACTGTTTCTTGCACAGTGTTACCATGCTGTGAACTCCAGGCTATGTTTCAAGCATGTTTGAGCAAGAGCAGAGCCCTTTTGCGATGATGTGCATCTCTTTATAATTAAACTGCTGCCTTAAGTAGTATCTTGATGTTTTATCATAAGAAGGTGCCTTTGGGCTTGCCTTGTATCATTACTGTTCCCTCAAGCTTCTTGTAGTTGAATTACTGGTATGAAATGTGGCTGATTTGGTGTCTGCTGCAATTTATTGAAGTTTGTTGTAGCTCACAGTCCAGCCTGTACTGGCATGGACTGGTTTGCATCTTTTAGGGGGCACAGGGCTTTTTGGTTACCAAAAATGACAAGAGAGGTTGTTGTCTTGAGTAATGCTGTGCTTCTTGTGGGGGGTGGGGTTTGGGATTTTTCTGGAGTGGGGGGCGTTGGAGGCTCCCAGTTTATTTTCTTTGGAAAGCTTTCCTTGCATTCAGTATTACTTGTGCAATTGAGATGAAGCCAGTTAAAGCTCTCTCAAGACCAGAGAGTCCAAGGTGCAAGCTGTTGTTTTGTTTGGTTTTGGTGGTTTTTTTTAGGGCGGGGGTGGGCATGTGGAGGGTCCTGTCCACATGGAGAAACCTAAGCTGGTTTGGGGTGTCAGAAAATTCTCTCTTGGACACCAGTGGATATTTTGTTTCCTAAAACCTTTTTAGTTTTCTCTGCTGCTTGCTAAAAGCTGAGCTATTGCATATGGTAAAGATGCAAATTTAATAAGCAAAGTATGTGGAGTGGCTACTTTTAGTGTTTAATAACTTGCAGTAGTATAAGGTAGGTATGTGCTGGCTTCCTGCCACAGCGTTCAATACCCTAAGACTCAAACCTTCCCGCTTTTCAAGAACCTTAAATTTCCAGGTATTGCAGAGATCCAGAAACTATTGTTCTCTCTTCCAGTTTTTGGCCAAAACCTGGTTAAATGTTTGTTTAATTCATTGACTCTATCCTACTAGCAGTGAAATCTAATGGAGTACAAAGTGGTTGTCAGGCTCCCATGAATCCTGCAAATAGCTTTGATACAAGTTTGTATTCACACATGCATTTAATGTAGCTGTTTGTTTGATGTAAGAGGATTAATTTCCTTTTATAGCTAAGCTTAATGATGTAATTCCTCTATTTCCCCATTTTTTATTTTCCCCTTAGAGGTCTATGGATGACACTTAAGTACTTCAAAACTCTTGTTTTTTCAGCTTATTATTTTAAAAGAGCTGTGGATTTTGTTTTAACTTGGGAGATACTGGATTTTCAACTGATTAAATCCTTTCCTCACAGCTTCCAGGAAGCTCGTGAAGAGCTGGCTGAATTTCAGGAGGGAAGCAGAGAATTAGAAGCTGAGTTGGAGGCACAGCTAGTGCAAGCTGAGCAAAGGAATAGAGATTTGCAAGCAGATAACCAAAGACTGAAGTATGAAGTGGAAACGTTAAAGGTAGGTCTTTTCTGTAACAGCATTGCCTCTTCTTACAGATATGTCTTGGATCTCATTTTAGATTGTCTGATCTGTTCTTGGCCACTGAATATCCAAATGAAGTAAAGAAGTTGTCTGTTTAAGATTCAGACTTGGGTATGGCATGTACTCCTAATAAGGCCAGCAACTTACCAGGGAAATTTCTGGCAGAATTTTTCTTGTTCACATTATGAAACTTTTCATGGAGTCTGTGCTCATTTGTTTGAATTCTTTAGGCTTTGCCAAGTAGTAGCTTTATTCGTTACACTGGCAACATCATAGCAACAGGGCACACAACACAAGTATGTTTTGTCAGACCACTGTTTTATCATCTTTCTTAGCATACTAGGTTTTTTTGCCCAGAAGGTCTCCTTGGTTTTATGAGACCTTAAAGAAAGGTGAAGATGGGTGATTTGCGCACATCTTTCAGAGAAAATCTCTTGATTCTTTCTTAACAGCCCTATTTGTGGAGACAGGAATTGCATAAGGATCTGCATATGCAGAAGGTGACTTTTAATTGATCCCTCTGTGTTAACAATTTCTTGCCTCTTTTGGAGGTTGGGTTGGTTTAGTGAAGGCAAAGGTTGGAAATTTACCCGGTGGAAATAAAGTTTATGGCATTACTTGTATGCGCATCCAGTCCCAGCTAAATCTATAAGGTCAGTACGTGTTTTATAACGTCAGTATTTCTTCTATAAGCCCCTACCCATACCCTCAGAGCTGGTGAGAGCATGTTTGGGAATGAATTCTTCCAGGCTTTTGAAGATGAGCTTGTGGACCTGGAGGTTTTGTAACAGATTTCAGTGGCTCTCATTTTTGCTAATGGCAATGTCAGATAAGTTCTGGAAACAGTGTGACTATTGTCAAGGGAGAGGCACTGAAAGGGAGGCTGTGCAGTTAGGTTTCTTTCTGGCTTCCTAGATGTTTGAGGCTTCAGAGCAGCTGTCAGTGCAGGCTGTTGGGAACAGATTCAGGGATGCATCTCTGATCAGCCAGCTGTGTCGTGGTGAGATGTCTGCGTACAATGCAGCATCTGTGATTTTATACTGTGTCCAGTTCTGATGTTCAGAGCATGTTCCTTCTAACTCTCCAGTTTTTCTCTGTATTACCAGCAATCCCACATCAGCAGACTGCAGGGAGTATGTTACTTTCTTTGTCCCATTTTACTGCTGCTGGTTTGGATAGTGTATGTGACTGATACTTATCTGCTACTTCTTTCTTTCAGGAGAAACTGGAGCACCAGTATGCACAAAGTTACAAGCAAGTGTCGTTGTTAGAGGATGACCTGAGCCAGACACGGGCCATTAAAGATCAGCTGCATAAGTATGTGAGGGAGCTGGAGCAGGCCAATGATGACTTGGAACGTGCAAAGAGGTGAAGGCTGCAAACCTCTTCTTTCCTTAAAGTCTTCACTAGATCTTTTCTTTGCTACTCAGATTGATCATTTTAATGCTCCTTAAAAGGGAAAATAACACACACTCAAAAAAACCCCAAAGAAACCCCAAGACATTTGATTCTTTGAACCGTGCAGTTTACCCTTGGAGTTCACCTCCATGAGCTGGTAGCATTATGTTACAGCAGGAGAGGCAGGGGGAGGAAAGTGCTTCATGTTCTTGTGAGAAACAAGCAGTGCAAGCAGGCTTAGAGCAAGCCAGGCCAGTGCACTGCTTTTGATACTTCCACCTAGGTGACTCTTATAATATATTTGTGATCCTTGTAGCTCAAAGCCCCTTTGAAGTAAGAAGCTAATGCTTTACATAGTCCCTGTTAAATAAAGCAGGCCAAAGGAGTCTCCTCTTCCCTTGCATAACAGCTTAATGACTGTAGGGAACAACTGTGTCCTGTATAAGTGCATAATGTGAACAAGCTGCTGTTAGAAACACCCAGTTTGGGAGTAGGTCATGCTTCCGTTTTGCTGAATGGGATTTTTGTCATTGATTCAGTGGGACCAGGAATGAGCCTCTGGCTATCTGGCAAAAAGATCTGAGAGCTGAGGCCCTGTTTCCCCAAGGCTCTTAACCTCATGACTAACTTTTGACACACATGAGTTATCCCACTGAAATCATGGAACAAATTGGGTCTTAGGTAATATCCCAGTGCCCTGCTTTCTGCATTTGCTGGGCTGTTGCCTGTCCAGAGCTCTGGAGAGTACAGCGCCACCTGAGCTAATGCACTGATGAAATGTATGGCTTTGGAGCATGACTTGGGAAAAATGGAGATGGGTGCGCTGGACTGGCTCTTTCCCAGCTCTTTGGTACATCTCTGAGAGCCGGATGCTATCATGTTCTTTTCATCTTATTCTCCTGCTTTGGAGTTTATTAGTCCTTTCTAAGAAGCATTTCCATAGCTTTCAAATGACTAACTTGAATGTAGGCCCTGCTAACATTTTTCTTCTATTATGTTTTTGAATACTCTTTTATGTTGTCTGAGCTGAAGAACCTAATATTCTGGATTTTGTTTCTAGGGCAACAATAGTTTCATTGGAAGACTTTGAACAAAGGCTGAACCAAGCTATTGAGAGAAATGCATTTTTAGAAAGTGAACTGGATGACAAGGAATCGTTGCTAGTTTCTGTACAGAGATTAAAGGATGAAGCAAGAGGTATGGCTTGCTTGATTAGTTCTGTGTCTTGGTACATTGTTGGCTTGCTAAGAGAGACATGTAGCAACCAAAGCTCATGTTTATAGAAAGCCTCACATAATGAGACTTGAACTGGATGTGTAATGTAAGCGTTAGGTATTACTAACAGTATGTTCTCTATTCTTTGTACGTCCAATGTAGCTAGGAGAAAAAATTTCCTCATGTAGGGCAAAATTAATACCAGATTCATTCAGGATTTTTAACACAGGTAAGTACAAAAATACTATGTTCTACAGATATAATAGAACTGAGGAAGTGTGCTTCAAAAGTTCCCACTCGCTGTGGTTTTATGCCTTGTATAGGAAGGGAAAGCACAGGAGATGACAGGGAAATACATGATAAATGGTTAAATAACTTTCTTTAAAAATCCTGTCTCCTGTGTTCCTTCTAAACCTCTTGGAAATTGCCTGGTTTATTTAAGATATTCCAGTAAAGACTGTGGTTAGACCTGTGGGATCAGAGTTGTTTGGGATAGTGTTCTGGGATATGATCAGGAGTTGGGAATTCCCCTGTAGGATCTCACACTGAGGGTGCTGGGGAAGCTTTTTTTTTAATGGTTGGTGGAAACTGATTTCTCTTAATAGTGGGGATGATCTGCGCATAAGCCTGTGCCTGCCATTAATGCAGTTTAGAGATCAGTGGTTTTTAACTTTGTTTCCCTAGTGAAGCTTTCTAAAATAATTCCTCAGTTAAGGCCTAGACCTCAGTGTAAGACAACATACTTGACAACAGGCTGTGATTTTTTGTTGTTGTTCTCCGTTGTGAACCTCTTTGAAGCAAGCTTGTGCCCCACAAATTGAAAGCCTCTATTGGAAGCACAGGGTTTTTATAATAAGTATGAAAAAGGTGATTAAGTATTTTCTGAGGAAAGGTATGTATTGTAATTTGGAGTTAGGGCAGTAGTACTGGAAAAAACAGCAAAACCTAGGGGACTGTTTTCTAGAACACTGGAATAATCGACAAAAAAGACATCTTGTTTCTTGGATGAGTCACCTGGAAATTTTTAGCATTTGTTAGGGTAGCAAAGCTGCATGTTATTTCTCCTGACAGCAAGCAGGAACACTAGCCACTAAAAACTGATATGGTGTCAAACTGAAATACAACATTTCTGATTGAACAGCCATAAATCCTTTTCTAGGAGTCCAAATAGACTTGCATTTCAGCTGTGCTGTTTTACTTAAAATCAGTTCTAAATATTTATGATAACTTTAAAAGCTGTAATGTACAACTAATTTTGCCCTTGCACGTTGTACCAAATTGAGGCAAGGAATAAGAGGTCTGTGAAAGATTAAGTTGCTCTACCCAAAAAGGAACAACTGCCTTGTAACATATTGTTTATTTGCATCTAGTCCCTTCTAAGGATTTTGTAGATTCATTGCTGAGCTGTGCTGGATGCTCTTTGTAGCAAATATGTGTGAAAATGGGAGGGGACAAGATAAGGGCAAGCAGCAGTCTGGAGAGGAGGTGAGAATAAAACATGGGTTTCCTAATCTCCGATCTCTTTCCCTGTCATTTGGACTACTCGGCCTCTCCAGTCTGCTCTTTTACTTGTCGAGGCATCGAGAAACTGGATACAACCCTTTGACTGCCTTTGGCTAGTGTGGAGTCCTGTGGATTATTAAGTGGAATAATAACGTGGGGAATTGGAAACACGAGAATAGGTCATTCCTCCTTTTTTCCAACCTCTGTTTGAGCAGGAGCTGAATGTAGTTCAGCAGTCATTTGTGACCAGCTACAGTTTTTGTAACAGACTTTCCATGGGACTCGCACTACAGATGGGGAAAACACTGAGGCTAAGTCACCTGTCATGCTCGCTGGGACCATGCAGCTCTCTGGTCTGGGGAGGGCTCTGTTTGCTGCCTCTCTACTCCCAGCTGTAATGGGAAGTGATGGTATTGGGCTGTGACTGCTCTGAGGTGGGGGTCCTCGCTGCTGGAGAAAGCCAGCAGCAGGCAATTAATATAGGGTTGTTGCAAAGTGTCTCCTCCTCCTCCCTCCCAAATGAATAGAAAGGGTATTTGTTATAGAAATCAGTCACTAATCTGTATTTTGGGGGTTTGGGTTTTTTTCTTCTCTCAACTCTTAGATTTACGGCAAGAGCTAGCAGTACGGGAAAGACAACAAGAAGTCACTCGAAAGTCAGCACCCAGTTCTCCGACTCTAGACTGTGAAAAGATGGATTCGGCTGTCCAGGCGTCTCTCTCCTTGCCAGCTACGCCCGTTGGAAAAGGATCAGAAAACAGTTTTCCTTCCCCAAAAGGTATAATTCATAGAAACTGTGTCTAGTTGTTTGGCAGTATGTTCAGCTTGGTAACAATTTCAGACCAGTTGCTTGTTAGTGAATTTGAAGTAAATGTAGGTACGTGTGGATCCCACATGCATTGCATAAGGTGTGTTTAAATCCTGGGGTAGCATCGGGTGCATTTAAGGAGTACAATGAGTAAATAGCGTGGAAAAGGACAGTGAAGCTTAGATACTGCTTGGGGGGCGGGGAGAGGTGGGTGTTTGCACTCTGCAGTAGATGCCTGCAGTAGAGCATTTAGGATTGCAGGGAAATGCAGTGACTGATATTTCTGCTTAAATGTGGAGTAGCAGTGGTGGGTAAACAGGGGTCAGTAATTTGACAGTCTAGATTCTCTGTTACCACACATACTTTTCAGGGGTCCTGTTTTCTCTGTAAGGCAGCAGGATGTTAGTCCACTCCCCTTCCCCATCTGGAAGGCTCTGGACAGTTACAAGGATTAATACATTATTTTTCAAATTAGAAAGAGTAGATTCCAGAGAAACCTCTGGCTGGATTAGATGGATTGCAGGCAATAACCTTGCAGATGGAGAGTGCGTGAACTCTGCATGTAGGTCTAATGGGAAAGAGGGCAGTGGACAGGAATTAAGCTTTTAATTTTTCCATGGCTAGTGATCATGTAGTCTGTGAGTTATTGTGGGGTAATTGTACAAAGAGTCTGCAGTAAGATTTTAGATTTACCTTTTTATGTAGAAGTTGATTTATTTAAATTAAAAAAAAAACCAAACCCAACTGTGGAGGAGTGGAGCATATAATAAAATGTGTCTGTGTTTGCAGCTATACCAAATGGATTTGGTACCAGCCCCCTTACTCCTTCAGCTAGAATATCTGCACTCAACATTGTGGGAGATCTGTTACGGAAAGTGGGGGTGAGTGCTCTGAACCGAAGTATTCCTAGCTCTGTGCTGCTGTCACTGAGCTTTCATCCTTGTGCTCAATTACAACAAGGCCTTGGCCTGTGCTGAATACATGCTGTAGTTTCCAAATTGTCCACATTCAGTGTTTAGTATGTGATATATATTTTTTTTAACTATCTTGATTTATAAAGCATGTTACTAAGGTTCTGATGCCAGTTTGGGGTGACAAAATTCATATTTGGAGTAAGAATTTTCTCAAGCACTTTACTATATGCGGTTAGACACCGTCAGCTACTTGTTCTTACTTTAAATGGGGCCTGCAGCTTCCTCTGTAATGAGACAAAGATGCAGAGCTGGACCTTGGAGTCTGGGTGCTTGCTGTACACGAGTGAGGAGCCGAGATCATGCTGCCAGTGTCTCCTCATGTGCCTTAGGAGATCTGCAACAGGTGCTGAAAATGGAAAAAAATCTAGAAACCTTTGATAAGAAAGTGAGAAAATAAATCAGGAGAAAGCCAAATGTTCCCATCTGTAGTTGATGGAGAAGTGAAATGTGTGAGCCTTTAAAGGGATTACCACTGTAAGTGGGGAAGAAGTGGTTTAAGCATCTGTTACAGTGTTGTTTAGGATGCCAGGCTTTCCAGCTGAACAAAGACATGACTTTTGAGTTATGAGAAGCTTGGTGACATGCCTCAGTGGTTACTGTTTTGAGTGGAAGCATGGATAGCCTTGGTGTCTAGCCTCCAGCGCTGGCTTTCCTCTCTCTCTTGTGGTTAACACTGAGAATGGCAATATCTGCAGTAGAGGCAGTTTTTACCAAAGTTTGAAATAAATTACCTCGTTGCTCGCATTTGGAGCCAGTGAGCTTGTAGTTGGTTTGAAAGGGCAGCAGGGCGACTCGGGGTTACGGAGTGACATATTTAAAATGGGATCATTGTGAGTAAGAGTCTGCAGGGGATTTAGGGAGCTTAATCACAATCCTGTGTGATTACTCTGCAAGGACAGGAAATGCCAAATAAGCATGCTTCTTTCCCAGCCTGCTCTTAGACACACGCTCTGCCACTGATACAAAATTCCAGTTCACGCATTTGTTTAGTAACAATTGTAGGATGTTCAGGATTTCTTTGGGTTTGGCTACTCACAGGATGCCTCGTCCCAGGCCTTAGACTCCCTTTCTCTGCAAGAATTTTCCCCTCAGCTTTCTTGCTTGCAGCTGAGACAGGGAGTCACTTGGCACAGACCACACTGGCTTTTTCCAGCTGATAGGTGCTTTGAAACCAAGAGATAGGTAGCTGCCTATGTAGTTACTAAGTAAGCGTACATGGATTTCTAGAAGACTGTATAGTGTTCACTTAGTTGTGATAGTATGTCAGTGCCTTATTAATAGAATATTTTTCTATCTGGAGCAGGACCAAACCCCATGTTTGGGGAGATGAGTTTTTGTCTCCAGTACATGCATTTGCAAATGTCTGAATGCCGCCGTGCACAGGATGGACATAACCAATAGTTGCAAGGACTTTCTGCTAGACCAGATGGATATTCAAGTTAAGTGTCAGTTTGTGATGGATGACAGAAAGGGCAGGTGATGTTCTGAAGTAAAGGAGAGAATCAGGATTTTGGTCTCCCTCCTGCCAGGAGTTGGTGGATGAGGCAGAGACTGTCATCTTGTATAGGGGAAAAAGATCTCACCAGGCTTGCTTGGAAGTAGTGGAGATGAGGTACAGACCACAGAGACAGGCTTAGCTGCTGCCTTTGATTCCTCTTTCTGATGCTGTGACTGTAGCACCTCTGGTTCTGAAACATATCAGTGGGGCTTAAGAAACTGGCTTTGTTTTGCAGGCCAAGATTGAGAAAGAAATGGGGAAAAAAATTCAACTTTCCAAATACACAGTCCCTCCTAAAACTTGAGGTTCTGCTTTAGATCCTGTCTTAGTCTTCTGATTAGCTTATGCCAGCCTTACTGCAGCTGCTGAAGCAAGAAGTTTGGGTTACTTCTGCTAGGAGTTGGCTTCCTTGTTTTAGGTAATTAACTGAGAGTTGATATGTCCTAAAATCTGAGCCCTAGTGGAACTGAGTCATGGCTGGCAGTCTGCTCAGCGTCTTGTTGTGTGGGTTTCCTCTGTGTTTGGGTGACAGAGAAAATGACAGCTTTGTTCCCATTTAGTTCAGTTTTTGCCAAAGGTGATCATACTGGGGTCCTGATCCTGGTGATCCTGGGGTCATGACAAAGCCTGAACTTCAGCAGCAAAATACCTTCTCTTAATGGTATTACATTTTTGACATTTTTTTTTCCCTTTCACAGGCCTTAGAATCCAAATTAGCTGCTTGCAGAAATTTTGCAAAGGACCAGGCATCACGGAAATCCTACATTTCAGGGAACGTTAACAGCGGCATGATGAATAGCAATGGCACAAAGTACCCTCATCCAGGGCATACTTCTTTCTTCGACAAAGGGTAAGTAAGGGTATATTTTTTGCCCTAAAGGGGAGTGTGTTTCAGAGTGCTACTTGGAGCAGAAGTTTTTCTTGGCTTGTCTTTAGCCCACCACAGCTTTCATCCTATAGGACAAATAATTTTGTAGAACCAAGTCTCAAGGGGATGGGGAGGGTGACAGTGCTGATTTCTGTAAACCAAAGAGAAAAGCAAGCATGATTGTCTCTTAGCTGGTAGGATGTCAGTGCCTGTTCTGTCCCTCTGCTACATAATCTCTTTGTGGCTGCATCTCAGCTAATACAAAAACCCCGGGCAGCAAACTTGCTAGTGAAGTGAACGTGCTCTTTAAAAGGATCTCAAGTAAGTAGTGGTGGAGTTGCCATAGCTACCGGTGCACTCGTGTGTGGGGAAGTACATTAACCGCAAATCTGGAGATTCCCTTGGTGAGCACAGCTGTGTGCAGGCAGCAAATGCTCACTTGGAGGGTGGTGCCCTGTTTGCTCTACTTCCCCCTCTATTAGGGGAAAAGAAAACGTCATTAACAGCGTAATTCTGGCTGATCAAGGGGGCAGCTGCCTCCATGCTGGCTGCGCTGTGCGTCAGCTATGAAGCCAGAAACTGCTTTCACAGGAAAAACTACCCCATGTCTTCCGTGATTCGCCCATGGTCAGACCTTCCTGTGGGATAATGGGAAGTGGTTCGGCAGGAGGATTTTCCCACAGACCCTCATAACACAGAGCTCCATGGTTGTATGAGGAGCACTGAGGAGTGGGGCAAACAGCACAGTGCTCCTCCAGTGCTAGCACAGTGGTACTGTGAGCTTTGCTTGGTGTCACTGGGCAAAACACCCTCCGTGCTCCCTGCACAGTAGTAGTCTTCCATGCTAAACCTCAAGCCAGTGCAATTTAATGCTAATATTCAGCACATCCTCAATCCAGAATTTATTTTAGAGAATAAAATGAGCTGTTACCAACCTGAAGAGTGCCATATACAGAGCAGCGAAGCTGAGCTTCCTACAATCATCCTCATTTGCGCTGAATCGTGTTGCTATGTGGGTAGCAGAGCAAACTGCATCTTAGAAACTGGCATTCAGAGTTTTTAGAGCCACTGTTGTTTGCTGCTTCTGGAAAGGAAGAGTTCGGAGACTTAACAAAGGCAGTGTCATGTGCAAACTGGACAGACCTTTGGATTGTCTGTATACTGTAAGGCTGACTGGGGTCTGTGCATCACCACGGCAGTGCTCACGCTTGCAGTGCACAGGCTACATTTCAGGTGCAAGCTGTCAGGGTAGTTGCTAGGGAGAGATTATAGCTGTTCTTAGGAGGCAGCATGGCTATATTGAGTTGTGGTGTGACGAATAAGCTGATTGCTATGTGGGGTGGGGGTTACTTTTAATTATCCAGATTGTCATCACACTTGTTATCTGTGCTGGCTGCCTGGAGTTAGGAGCAGGTTGTAGCTGAAAAAGGCTTAGAAACCCAGCCTCCTGAAAGATAACTTCTACAGCAGAGTTGGAGGATGTTAGTGGGCTGGAAAAGGGGGTGGAAATGACTGATGTGCTTATCTGCAAGTAGTTGGAGATCCTTGCATGGCCCTGCTGCCCTACCCTCCTCCTCTGCACCCCCATATGCTGTTCACAGCGGGGTCCGTGGCCCATGCCTCTCCCCTTACATCGACTCCTGCTCTGCCTTGCTGCCCCTGTTGAGGTCTGTGCTGTGTACATATCTCCATGGCTGCTATGTAAAACCTGTATAACTTTGTCTGCACATGTAAGCTAAACCAAGCTGTTGCCTAAATGAGGTCAGCCCCATCGTGCCTGGACACTGTAGCAGCAGCCGAGCTCCCAGCCATGCTGGCATGCTTCGCTGGCAGGCATCAGATCCAGAGTGTGCTGTGGTGGCTGGGCACGAGGGGCTGAGTCGAGGCATGCCCTTTCTTTTCCCCTCTCCTCCTCTTTCTCCAGCCCCTGTACTCTCCTCCCTGCCCCTGATTGTTGCTGGAGCCTGAAACAGCCATGTCTCATCATAGATCCTATCCAATCTGCAGCCAGTGCCTAAAGAACAGCCGTTTGTTGGGTGGTGGGATTGGGACAGAGGTAACTCAGCCACATCATTACAGTTCCATTTACTTTCCTTCCTCTGCCATTTTGTTGGTTAAAATGTTTAACAAGTCTCCATCTTCCATTAAACACCTGCTCTTTGCTTGCTGAGTGGAGCTGAGCAGGCAGCTGAGGACAGTGATAGGCAGGAGCTGGCATAGGGGAGCATTGCTTTAGGGGAGGCCTGGAGGACAGCTGGGCTTGCACCAACGCTTTGCTGGAGAATTGGAAGAGTCAGGACTTACCTACTTTTTTTAAAACGCAACCATGTCTGGTGTAAGATTAGTTTCCCACAGACTAGTTCCTTCAGGAACATGCTGATTCTGTCTAGATGCCAGAGCATGGCAGAACAGTACCTGAGGGTGTTCTCAGATAGGTACTTGTTTTTTGCTGTTGTAATTGTTCTTAATTGGTTATTAACTTCGATCCAGTTGGGGAACAAAATGGCTCTGACCTTGATGGGCTCTGCAGCGGCCTGGCACTTGAACAGCAGGAACAGCAGAGCTGAGACAGCATGTGAGCCAACGTGGGCCGTTTGTTCCTTGGGGCACTAACTCCTTGTTCACTGCTCCCTCGCTCCCCTTCCTACACTCTTGAGTGACAAAGCCCTTGTAGCTGATGTTTATTCTTAGGTTATTTTTGTGAATCTCCTGGGCTTTGTTTTAATAAAACAAGCTAAAGTTTGACTGTGAGGAGCACCTCTGCTTGCACCCTTCTAGCAGTCTCGAGAAGCATGTAGGTACATTTACACAGTGGACATTGTTATCCACAACCCTGATCATAATACATCAGGATGTGAAATCGGGGTCTTCTTTCTGTTCCCTAGTCCACCTTATAAAAAAGTTTCCCTGGAAAAGAGGGAACTGTGGGTAACTCAGATGCAGGTGAGTAATCCCGTGTCCTGTAATGTGCTTTGCAATGCTCTAGGCTTTTATCTGGGTCATGCGCCTGCAGCAGTGGAGTGTGGTGGAAGTGCCAGTTGTCACTGAAATAGGACCCCTTGCCCACCCGTGCAGAGCAGAGTCTTGTTATGCAGAGGTCAAAGATGAGAGGTCTGGTGAGGTTTAGTTTTAGCACCTTTGCTTTGCCCCATTTCTTGCATGCAGGGTTATGCCAGAGAATGTCTTTACTGTGTGCATAAACTGTTTCAATTTTTCTCCACTAGGCGTGAAAAGGTCATATTCCCCACCTTGGTCATGGGTAAATGAATTCATTTGCGATGATAAGCTGCATGCATTTTAACTTGGTGCTTGGAGTTGCAGAGCTGGTGGTTATGCTAACTGCATGAGGTAGTTCTCTTAGCATTATAAACTAATAGTCCATGATCAAAGCCTGAGGCTATAATCTCTCTCTTTCGCCTTACTTTAGATAAACTTCTCTGATGCTGTTATCTGTTGCAACCACAAGATTGAGTGCTGCTTGCTTTCTTGATCTAATTAATTTTTCTTCAAATACATGCATATTTCTCATTGAATCAGTTACATCAGAGATAGAGGATGAAGTATTGCTGCTGTTAATTTAGTTAATTTTGAAAGTTAGTTTGCCCTTTGGTCGTGTTTTTCCTTCAACATTTTGTTGACTGTTGGCTTGCCGATGCTCAGTTGCCGTGGTTCTGGCTGATGAGAAAGCAAACAAAAGCACAGATGTGCTGGGAGCTGGCCAGGGTTACAGAGCAGGGGGAGAGGACGGTGTGGTCTGAAGCGTATGGGTAGAGACAGTGCTGCTCCTGCTCGGTGTCACCACCCCTGCCCAGCACAGCCGTGCCAGCTGGAGCCACCCGGGGTGGCACAGTCATGCCAGCAAGGCTGCGCAGGTACCGGTGTCACGGGCTCTGTGGGAGGGGACCCTGCAGCACAGGGACTCAGTGCAGGCAAGGCCTGCAGCAGCTAAGGGTCGGGCTAGTCTCACTCACCTGCCTCTCCAGGGAGCATGGAGGGTTCCCCATGCTATCGAAAAGTCCAGGTCCCTAGCAGCCTAATCTGCCACAGCTTTGTCCCCATCCTCCTCTTTACTTCTCCGTGCTGGGCATTCCTCTACCTCCTTGTGTTGTTACTGCTGCTTGAGAGAGTAAGTAAGTAAGTGATGTGTTTTAAAGCACTGACCTGCCTGAAAAATCACTTTTCCTCTTGTTTTCTTGCGGGGCTCGTCTCCAAGTGTGTTTTGACCACATCCATTTACTCCTCAGGCTGGGCTATTCAGCTACAGGAGAATCTTCTGCTGAGGTTTTGTTGGATACTTAATGTTGAGGGAGTCTTGGAGATAAGGTGCTAAGTACAGCTTGAAATACAGTTTAATGAGTAAAAAAATCTATCTTTAGCAATCAGGGCAGAGAGAGCGGTTGGAAATGGGCACAAAGTCCACACCACTGTAGGGACTGACAGTCAGGAACATCCATCAGAAACCACTGCAGGGAGAGTTTCCAGCAGAGACTGGTGCTTTCCACTCCATTTGAAGCACCAGAGCCTGGTTTCTCAGGAAGTCCAGAGCAAGAGCATAGCGTGGGCCCCACAGAGTGGGTCGGGTTGGGTCTGAGGGATATGGAAATGAGGCAGAAGCAGGAGGCAAGTGATCTGGCTGGATTAATCACTGCGGGCAGGTCTCCAGGCCGTCAGGCAACATCAGCTCCGTGCAGCAGCCCCGTGTGTGTGCCAGGCCTGGGCAGAGTGGCCAAAGGCTGGAGCAATCCATGTGCTCCTCCTGGTGCTGTCTGAGACCTTGAAGACCAAGGACAAGGACTTCTCTTCCCAGCTCACTTCTGGGAAGTTAGGCACCAGTCATACAGCACATTTTATTTGTTATGTTTTACAGTTGCTCTGTTTAATGTCTTTTATTTTCCTTTAACTTTGACTGCAGTAATGCTGGTTTCTTTTCCCTTTTTTGTGCATTTTCGTGTTAGCAACATAAATCCATGGCTGGGTAAGACCTCAGTAAGCTCAGCCATAATGCCAGTTTTCAGTATCCCCCCAGTTGCTGCTACTATTTGAAGCCTTTTCCTGTGCCCCACTTACTGAAGTGGCTTTCAGCAAATCAGAGCCACTGCTTTATCTTTATTTCTGAACTGAGGGCAAGTTTAGGCTGGCAGGATGCAGTGAGCAATGCAGGTAACTGACTCCAGGAGCTGATCCTGGGAGAAGCTGCTACAAATAAGCACTCTGTGCTGCCTTCCTGCTTTATTTTTTTAATTAGCAAACAATGGGGAAACCTTAAAAGGCTTCTAAATGGGGTTTCTATCTTTTCCAGCTTCAGCAGAAACCCTTCTTATGTCTCCCTTGTGCATTGCAGTGCCGTGAGCACTCCACACCTTGTGCTGTTTAACACTTGTAACATGTAACACTTACTCATCCTCTTGCTGCCCTGGCTCTGCAATGGGGTTTGGTTGCCCTTTTTGTTTCGGGCATCACTGGATTATTTGTGACACAGGTGATTTAGGCAGACTCCTGTCATGTCCATGTGGCATCTGTGCTGAGAATCTGATGGCTTCGTGGCTCCTGGCCTTGTTGGTGTACCTGTGGGAGATGGAAAAGGGCACCCAAGCTCCTAAATGTGCGTCTGAGCAGGAGCTGAGGAGGGTTAGAGATGCGTCGTTTCATTTAAAAGAAGAATCTGCCTGCAGAGGCAGGTCCGTCAGATGGCAACAGCTGCAGGGAGGCGTTCTTCCCACCAGCAGAGTTTGGGTGCTGGAAACCCAATTTGGGAGCATTTGGTGCCCCAGAAACAGCAATATTCGAGAAGTTTGTATTGCTTGATTTGGCCCGTTCCTGGTGTAGTGCTATGTGCTAATGTCACGCGTTGGGTTTTGATTCAAATCTGTCACGTCAAGGAGGTGGATAGTTGGCGGTATGGAAATGCCTGGTGGCGAGGAAGGCAGCTCGCTTGGTGCAGAGGGGAATAATGTGCCAAGGTTTGAGTGCTGTGAGGATGTGGCCCCTTCTGCCTGGCCTCATGCAGTGCTTCAGGGGATCACTGGGTTGCAAGGACAGGCTGTGTGGGGAAGGGTGGCACCTGCTGTGGGCTTGAAAGGGATCAGTTGTCCTCTCCAGCCTGCATGTCCCACCGTGTTGCGCTGGAGGCGGCACAGCTGGGAGGTCCCGGTGGAGACCGGTGCTTGTTCAGCTGAGCTGCAGACCCGCCTGGCCTGCCCAGCACGCTGGCATTGGCTGAGACGCATCCTGCACGTGGCAGGAGCCAGGCACTGTCCCACAGTGTCTGTCAGTCACAAAGAGCAGCTCTGAATTTAGTGCAGGAAATACGACAATTCTGTAGAGTTTGGCTTCAACATGACTCATCAAACACAAGCACTTCCAGGCTGCTGATGTTGAATGTCACTTTTCTCTAACCCTTTCAAGAGGGAGCAAACTACCACGTTTTAATCCTGGTTGGTGTTGGGTGTTGTTTGGTTTTGGTTTTTTTCTCCCTGTGCTACTTGGCAGGGGTGCTTTCTAGCTGATAACTAATTTGCAGAGTTATGTCGGGATCAGGTTGGCTTCATGCCCCTTCATCCAAATGTGAGTAGCAAAATACATCTGCCCCTAAGGCTGTTCCAGCAGCTTTTTATTGCATGCAGCCAGGGAGGCACTTGCTTTTTGAAAAGTATCAAAGCAACACTCAAATGGGGGTTAAAGTTTCCAGCATAATGGGGAGGAGGTGGGAAAGGTGGTTTCTCCCTGCTCTGACCCTGGTGCTGGGATGTGCTTCAGGCTGTGCTAGTGTGGATGTTTAACAGCAACAAAGGTAAAGGAAGCAGCCTGGCCCTGCACGGCACTGAGCCGTGTTACCATGGGAATCTATCTGTCCTTGCTAGCAAGTGTTGAGATTTGAGCTCTTCATCTGCTCTTCTGGAAGGATTTTGTAACTGCCCAGTGCAACAGCAGCAGCCTCCTGGGTTTGCTGGCAAGGTTTTTACATCCGTGATCCAGGAGATGCAAGGTCACCAGTGAATGTAAGCCACACAGGAACGGTGTGCCATGTGAAAGCGAGTGTGGAAACAGCCCTGCGCTGCACTGGGGACACTGTCATGAGCCACCCATGCATGAGCTGATGGCACATTGGTCCCATAGGCAGTGATGGCAGTGAGGGGGACGTGCTCCTCTGAGCACTTGCACCGGGTGCAGCCTGGAACCCCAGAGCCACTAGCTCCCAGTTGGCTTTTTCCTCATCAGTAGAGCCCTCACACTTCTTTTTCTTCTTGCTTTTACTCACCGCAGCTTGCTGATCTAAGCAGCAAAGGCTGTCCCCTGAAGTGTCCCTTCTCACAAATGTAGCTGTGCCAGGAGAGATCCAAATGGCATCTTCTGGGGTGCTGGTGGTTCAGGCAGAGCTGGTGAAGTGCTGCAGAGGCTCTTGGGAGCAGACTGACATTGAGGCGAGGACCTTTCTGCCTTGCCGGGGTGTAGGGCCTCTCCCCCCACCTTCGGTATTACAAACCTGACCATGAGGGCAGGGTGCTGGTTCTGGGACAACAGTGGGGGTGGACTTGCTGTCCTGGTACAGGGATGTAATTGCTTCTGGTTGTCAAGGCTGTGGTGGTGGTGATCAGCAGATGGTGAGCCTGGGCAGATGCTGTGTGTTGAGCCTAATTACAGAAGATCTGTCAAAGCCATAACAGAGTAGAGATGGAAAAGCTGTTGGACCCATGTGCTCCTCTCCCAACCCACCAGGAAGCCAGGTTCTCCACATCTTCACCTCTCTAACCGCCTGGGGAAGGGGGAAACCCATGGAACCTGGGGCTGCAGAGGCACCCAGAGCCCCCACTGCACCCCAGCCGGGGGTAGTGTAGTGTAGAGGCAACTGTGCTGTGCTTTAACATGTGCCTGCCTGCTCTCGCAGAGCCCATGCGCCATTGCTCTGTGTGTGTGTGTATGTCCATCCCCATTACTGGGCAGAGCTTGTGTAGCCACCCGTGAAGGACTTGGGGATGCAGCTGGAGTTGGCCCCAGCCCTGCTGCACACCCCTATGTGATGGAGCTGCAGTGCTGCCTGCACAGCCCTGGGGGCTGTGCATTGCTCACAGGCGTCTGCGCTGCTCCCAGGCAAACAGGCAGCAATTAAGAGGGAAGGGGAGCTGATCGTGAGGACCAAGCCTGCAGCACTGCTGTGCCCGGCACCTTCAGCCATATCGACCCGATCGTGTAGCCCCAGCGGGCTCAGGGTCTGCGTAGCAGCCACTTGTCACCCTGGGCTGGTCACCTTGGCCAGCACGTGATTGCTCCGGACAATGGGTTGAGCACCCACCTATATGTATCCCTAGCTGTGGGTGAGCACCGATCCTTGTAGCCAAAGGTGGGAGCCCTGTTGCGGTCATATGTTGGCCCCACTCCAGCAGCCACCGGGCAGCCACTGTACAGTCAGGATGACAGATGCAGTGCGGAGGGAGGAGAAGGGGTCTGTCTTCCAGCTGCTGGTGATGGGAGAGGTGAGCGGTGCCATCTCCTGGGGCTGCTCATCATTTAACGGCCTATCTCTTGTTGCTTCTCAGGGCAGTAAACGGCTTTGATCAAGGTCCCCCTGGACTGGGAGCCTCTCGACCATCCTCAGCGCCTGGCATGCTTCCCCTGAGCGTATGAGCCCGCGGGAGGTCGTGTTCGGACTTGCGGATGCTTTTCTCAGCCCACCAAGAGAAGAACTGCTCCCGATTCCTCCCCCTGCCCACCCCGCTGGAACACGACCCACACCGTGCTGCCAGAGGAGACCCTGTGCTCACGGCCCTTCATGTCATGTTAATACAATTTATTTTCTCCTGTTGCTGTAGCGGACGTTCTCTGACTTGGCCCCACACCCTGTGCCGTACAAGCTGAGACACGCAGTGCTCTGTTTCAGAGGATGCAGGAGTCTTGCTCGCCAAACCTTGGCCAGGCGGTCCTCAGCCCCTTGCTTTATCTCTTCTCTAACTTAGGTTTGGCATGATACAAAGGTTGGCCACTCCTCTTAAAGGCTCCCCTTTTCCCTGCCTGATCCAGCATCCTGCTGCTTAGGACGTGCAGCTGCTGCCCTCCCAGTAAGGCTCCAACCTCTTGAAGAGGCCCCGGGTGAGGCTGTGCGATGGCACTTTGGACATTTGCGCCTGGGAATCGGGGCCAGGTACGTGACTCAGTTACTGCAGCTTAATAAACTACTGCCGGGCAGGCGCGTGGCTGTTGTTGCTGGTGCGTGTCCCCCTCCTGCCTCATGTTGGAGCGGGCAGGGGAGGATGAGCATGTCCGGCAGCCCTGCCTGTACAGCCCCAGCTCCAGCACGGAGCTCCTCTGGGGCTGGGGCTGAGCGGGGACAGGGAGGGAGGGGTGGAGGTGCTGGGTGGCAGCACAGGGAGGGCGATAGTTGCATGTCAGTCGCAACATCAAATGCCCTAGCGTGAGCTGGCAGGGATGAGCGTTGCTGAAGCATTCTCCCTCAGCGCTCCTGTGCCTGCGCAGCTGTGGGGCAGTTACCTGTTCAGCTGCTGTAGCGTGCTCGTGGGACCCGTGTGCCTGTAGCACAGCTTCCCGGCCCCACTGTACCCGGCCTTCATCAGTCAAACTTCCATGCACCTCCACAACAAGGACTCCACGAGCATGTTAGGAAGCCACTAATCCAACTGGCCGCAATGCCCATGAAACCCCCCTCCCAAGACCCTGTAACCGTCACAACCATGTTCCGATCTGTGTAATATATGACTGGATGTTACAGTGTCACCTACGGGCTTCTGTGACAGTTTTGGGTGACTGTGTACCTTGTGGGTCTTTCAAGCAACGTATTTGTGCGATTTCTCTGTCTATGTGCCTCGGAGTCGGTGGATTTTTAAAATGAATCAGCAAACCCAGCTGGAGTTTGATCTGTGGGTTTAGAAATCGTCGTTCCTGGTCTGGTCCATCACATTCAGTTGGCTCTGCAGCTCCAAGTTGGTTTATTTACAAGCGCTGAGAAAAACCATTGGCCCCAGCAGAAGGGAGGTGGGAAGTCCCGCCTTGCCGTTAGGGTTTGTGTGGTCCTCCTTTCCCGTCCATCCTCTGCTGCATTTGACTGTTTACATTTGTTTTATTGTACATAGGTTTGTAAACATTATATCTTTGCCTAAGATCTTTGTACATAACTTGGGCTTTGTAGCTTTATTTATTCAAAAATCTATATGGCATGTTTCAATAGGACAGTGTACCATACCACCATGGTGATACGGATCATGATGTGGTTTAAAAAAAAACAAAAAGAAATGAGAGTAATCTTCCAAAAATAAAGTTCTTTTAACGTGGAATCAGTGGATTTTGCAGAAACTGTGGCAGTGGCTGTATTTTGTCATATAGTGTTTTCTGCCGTGCCCCAGCAAGGGGCTAGCGGTGCTGCTCTGCGCTGCCACGCAGCTCCTGCTCCCCTTCCCGTCAATTCAATTTGCATGCAGAGGGGAACAGCTGCAGCCTCTGCTCCTGGCACTGACAGTCCTGGTGCCTTGGCCGAGTCCTGGGTTTTAACATGGGATTTGTGGAAGAGCCTGGGGAAGCATTGGAGGCCTCCAGCTGCAGCTGCTGAGGATTTTTGCCTCCTGGGAGTAGCTGAAAGGTGTTTCCTCTGTGCCTGGTGGGCTGGCAAGGGCCCTGGCCACAGCCTGTGCCTGCTCCCAGCTCTGGCCCCTGCAGCACCCTCGGCTTTGCCTGACACAAAGGTCGGTACTGCCTCTCACAGGCCGCAGGGCTCAGCTCCAGCTGCTCCCGAGACACCACAGTGGAGACCTGACCCTGGGGCAGCTGCTGCAGCACCCGCTGCCCACTCACAGCCAGGGCTGTGGGGTCAGTGCTACAGGCTCTCCTCTCCTCCTGCAGAGCAGGCTGGCCCTGACCCATCCACGGACAGACACTTGGCAGCACACTTGGCAGTCCCCCATTGGGAATACACTGGCTCCCAGCTCCCTCAGGGAGGCCATGCACCCCACCTGTGACCAGCTCCCTCCTGGGGAAGCAGGGTCACCCTCATTGCAGTCAGCGCCCCTTAAAGATCCCCAGGTAAGAGTAAGCTGTTCTTGCACAGCACCTGGGCCTTCTGCAAGCTGCAGGGACAGGGCCTGCCCGGATGTGTATAAGCCATGCCGGGGTAGTGAAAAGCCCTTCATCCTCCCCTGCACTCATCCCAGCACGAGCAGCAGCAGCAGCCACAACATTGAAGGAGGCACTTGGGGGAAAGGTGCCAGGAGCTGGTGCCTGGGACCAGCCAGGGTCCCCAGCAGCCCCTCAGTTCTGGGAGGCTTCCAGAGCCCAGGCCAGGCAGCTCCCACCATGCCATCTCCAGCTGCCCTGGGGACAGCAGAGCCCAGGCAGGAGCTTCCAGCTGCCCCACCAGCCACCACTGCCTGCTACACCCCCCCTTTCCCCTCGTCACATTTCTAACCCTGTCATGTGTCTCCCTCCTATCACCTCCCCTCCCTGGGTGCATGTAGGTCCACCCTGGTCCCCATTTTCTGTGCAGAGACAGCAAACTGCCTTCACCCGGCCATGGAGCCAGGCAGGGATCAGCAGTGCCTGCAGCTTTCTGCTAGCCTCACCCTTAGCCAACACTCCCTCCTTACTACCGGAGCTCTGCTGCACAACAGGACACCCCACACAGTTAAATTTCCTGCTCAGAAAAAAAGACCAGAGCCTGTTAAAGGCAGAAACAGACTGCACCTGTGCCACAGTACTGAAGGTCAGCACAAGGTTTCAGAGCTCCCCTTGTCCTCCAGCTCTGCATTGCCATTAGAGTTCAAAGGCTCAGCCCTGACCACACCATTTAGAGTCTATCTGGGTCAAAACAGAAGGGAAAAAACCCCAAGCAAACAAAACAGGAAGAAGGGAAAAGGCAGCTTCCAGTCATATTCTCGTTTATTAAGGTCTATGCCAGCCTCAGGAGATAGCTCTTCCGGTAAGTAAACAGAGCAGGCGGCCACATCTATAATGAATAAATTTATTGTCTTACAAAAATCATTGTCTAGAAATATGGGTATACAAGAAAACAAGATATTTGCAGTCAGATGCCTGGTGGTCAACAGCCAGTTTGATTAAAAATATCCAAACACACACAACAAAACCTTTGCGACAGATGTTAAAGCTTTTAACCAAAAAAGGAAATCCATGTTTTCTGAGCATGTGGCAGAGGAAGTTTCCTAGTTAACACTGATTCATTGTCACTAATATCAATAATACCACTTGGACTAGAGAGGTACATGATATGAAGCACAGTCAAAATTAATACATTAAATCATTGTTATATAGGCAAATTATATATGTAACATTGTCTTAGTACTGTAGTGTCTAAGGCACTTTCTGTAATGTCAGTTTTTCAGCTATTTAAACAAAAAGAATGCTAACTACCCACTGTAATACTGTTCAAAATAAAAAAACAACAACAACAAAAAAAAAAAAAAAAGGATTCACATCCACTGGCATGTTAACTCGTAGGCAGGCAACATCCATCGCTGAACCCCCGTAACCCCAGGCTCCATGAGCCCCACGCTGCACAGTACAGCGGCCCTGCTGCTCTGGGCTGGCAGTGGACCAGCCCCCTCAGTAACACCAGGCTGGCTGCTAAGGTATCACATAAGCCTTGTCTCACAGTGCAGCCGCTTGGTTCCATGTCCTGAAGACTAACTCGGCCATAAATTAATAAATTAATTTTGCCTGTGTTGTATGTTTATTTTCCACTGGTGTTCACATTATACTAGCCTTAATATATATACAGATCTGTTGGGCATGGTAATAGCAGGTCTCTACAAATGCAGAAGTACTGTACAGATGAGGAACGGTGACGCTATTTCAGTTTGCCTGTACTGCATGAACACTAACTGATGAAGCAGGTGCTGAGAACACTTCAAAATGATATTGCAGGTTAAAAATGGACACTACTCATTCATCCCTACATTTCCCTCTAACACTCCCCAAGGCCTTTTCACAGTTCACTCGCTGATTGTGTGCTGATCACAACAATTAGGAGAAAAGAAAGATACAGGTGCAGTTTGGTCTTCAATGATCCAACAGACTCAATACAGCCAAGGGCCGTCTGAGCACAGAAGAAATGGAAGGATGTTGTCTGTACAACAAAGCATGCATAGTCATGACAATGGGTCTGTCCCAACCACCTACCCTCTGGGAATGAAGTTTCTGTATTGATAAAAAAAAGTTTCATCCTTCACATGATGCTTTATAAAATGGCTTTACAATGGAGTATCTGGAAAATAGATGCACTGAACAGAGACAATCCCATTTTGTTTACTATATATAAAAAAGCAGTTGTACCTATATCTGAAGCAGGGTACAGTATGGTGAGGCTGGAGAGCCTTAAGACATAGTTGACCTATGATAAGTAACCTTGTAGCATGCCGACGTTTCGTAAGGCAGATTTACGGCCACAAGGCAGTTCGGTGGTCAGGAAAGTCCTCCTCCTTCGGCCGACTATTGTGTAAAAGGTCTCTGCATGCGAACGGTGTGACAGGGCTCTACTCAGCAGGGGCCGGCTGCGCTTCGTTCACATCGCTGCCTTTGCTCTCCGCATCGTCATCCGAGAGCTCCAGAGACGCCCCTTCAATGTGCAGCTGGCGTCTCCCGGATCGACTCGAGGAGAAGGTGATGGGCCCCCCACGCCTGCAAACAAGAAGCAGACAGCGATTGCCGACAGGTCATACCTCGCTCACAGCCCAAGTCCCGGTGCTGGCAGCTGCCCCTGAAAGACCTCTCTGCTGAACCGCAGGAGAATGTGGCGGTTCACCTCCAGGCCACCCAAGGGCCAAGTTTTACACGCAGTGTCTTGAAACCCTCTCTCTCTGACCAAGGGGTCAACACGCTGTGCTCAAACACTCTGGCATTCCTGCTTAGTTTATACCATCACCTTAATTTTGCAAGTCCCAAGTAACTTAAAATATTGTCTCTGGAGGAGCACCAAGCACAGACCAAGTACTAAACAGAGTGGGTTCTCCAAAAAAACAAACAAACAAACAAAAAACAACCAACAAAAAAAAACAAAAAAAAAAACCCAAAAAACCAAACAGCATCAACTGCTTATTTGTGAAGTACTGCACTGCACCTCTCCTGCCATTCCTATAAGCCAACCAGCTCAGGCACTCTCTAACTCTCGAGATGGTTTTTGTTCTGCAGCAGCCTCACCACTGCTGACTCCCATCTGTACTTGATACAGACCTTGATCTCAAAGACCTGCTCTCAAGGAAAATGCTGAAACACTCCCACCAGGGTGCATAAGGGGAAAAGGGATCAGTACCATCCACTGGAAAAGCATGACTGAGCTGTCTCCTCTGTCACGTTTACCTACAGCTGGATTGAACTGGCAACCCCAGGGAACCTGCCAATGTAAGCTCCAAAGAGTTCAGGCTCAAGAGTTGTCAGGAATTTCCCTGTGGTCTGGCAGCTTCCTTGTTATCATCATCAGGCACAGTCAGCAGGCTCCAGTTCAACCCATTCCCTAACATGAGCAGTTCTGCTTCTGCAGTTCCACAGCTGGATGCTCTCCAAGGATGCACTGTGGAGACAGTCTGTGGGCACACAAGGGCTTAGATAAACCCCTGCCCACTGCTACTGGTGCCACTTACCTTAGCCTGTTTTTCAGGGTGCTGACCTCCCGGCTCAGGCCCTCATTAGCCTCCGTGGCATCATCCAGCTCGCGCTGAAGTTTACGTCGGGAAGCGTTTGCACGAGTGGCTTCCTCTTCAGCCTCCTCCAGCTGGCGTTTGAGCTGCTTCATTCTGGCATTTGCCTTTTCCATCTAAAATACAAAACCAGGTACTCAGGATCAAACTAGACAGCTGCAACCCCATGACTGGGGGTTAGCTAACACCCTGTCCTTCCTGACCACCCTGGCTGGAGATGAACCATCAGCCTCACTGAAGACTCCAGCCTGGACTCCTGGAAACACTACAGAGCTCCTGGGTCCAGGAGACCAGGACACGTAACAGACCATCACACCAGAGCTAACAGGGGATGGTTTTGACTGCTGGGAACTACTCTAGTGATTCAGTCATCAAGATAGATTCCCTTAGATCTTTTCATTAAAATGCTTCTTAACAAGCCCTTTCTACTCAAAGTATGGTTTTATTTGCCTTTTCTGAGAAACAGGCCTCAAAAGCTAAGCCCTTCCACCCACCTGCTCCTTGTACTGGTCTGCATGTCGACGCTCATCCTCCACCTGCATGAAGACTTCTTTCAATTTCTTCTCTGTACGACGGACCAATTTGTTAGCAGCTGCTCTTTCCCTAGAATAATCAAAAGCCATAATTTGTCCCAGTACTTGAAGGCTAGGAATACAAGGTCTGTCCTTTCTGAAGGGCTCTCGCCTCATTGTGTAACTGAGTCCTCTTAACATGCCTGTCACTGTCAACAGAACTGACTTAGTTTTAGTGTGCTAGTGGTTGGCTGGGATGCAGCTTTGAAAGCATGAATTCTTAGCACTGGAGCAATACAAGTGTGGTATGCAGGCTAAGAAGCAGGATAAGAAGGTGCTTCTTCACAATGAGATTGAACAGAGCAGCTTTAAAGCTATTGCTAACCAGTAACACGGTCCTCCTGCAGAATCAAAAGCACAAAAAGAACAGAGATGGTGATAAGACAGTCCACCTTCAGATTCTGGGAGGAATTAGTTTAAAAAAAATATATATATACCTGGAGGACCAAGATGGTAAGGACAGACAGGAAGACCTCTCTGCAGAAAGGCTTCTGCAAAGCACAGGAATCATCTCAACTATCTTAAGCTGTCACACCTAGGCTGTTCAACTTGTTTCCTCTAACCAAAGAGACCAGGTGTCTCAAGGGGATGTTTCATCTTGTCTCAAGAAACTTTGGCAGCACCTTGTGGATCCTGGGACTACCAGTCAACACCTTCACCTGGTTAACTTTAAGAATTCAGCAATTTCAGTTACGGAGCAAATAGATTCTGACACTTTCAACCCCAGTTACTTTACAGCTGTCTTGTTAAAGCATGTCCCCTAAACAGTAGGTTTCCAGATAATAAACCCTAATGCCTGTGCTGTAAGTTCACATCTCAGCCCTGCAAAGACTTAAGGCATGGAAGTTTCAGACATTCAACTGACAGAACAAACACAGGCAAACAGATTTTTTTCACTTACTTGGCTTCCTGCTCAAGCTGTTCTTCTAGCTGCACAATCTTGGCTTCTAGAGTAGAAATTGTTGCCTTGAACTTAGACTTCACAGATCCCTCCAGTTCCTGCAGCTTGGCTTTCAGCTCTTTGTTCTGCCTTTCTAGCTGCTGCCGTGCATTTTCACTCTTCTGGGCAGCACTCCGCTCCCCAGCTAGCTCAGAATTAAGCGTGTCAACCTTCCAGAGGAGAAGAATAGAAGATCATTTGGTGCTATTCAGAGCCTCCACTTAACTGCACACTGAAACACAAATTGCCCCTACAGCATTGTCAACAACAGATTCACCTGCAGCGTGGTCTTTCGGAACCGCTCATTGAGAAGCTCCATGTTGCTCTGCTCTTCCTCAAGCTCTTCCTCCAACTGTGCAATACGAGCTTCCAGCCGGCGCTTCTCATCCAGCAGTGCTGACCTAGAAAGGAAGTATTTGGGTCAAGACATGTTCAGATCTGATACAAAGCTACTGGCTAGTTTGCTTCTGATACTTTAGGCATTGCAAATTGTCATGAGAAGCTACTGTGTCAGCAATTCTCTTCATAACAACAAGGAATTTTTATCATGAAGACAGGTCAATACAGAATTTGCAAGCAGACTACCAAGAACTACAGCTGCTGGTGCCTGAAGTTCTTCAGATGCATAATTAACACATTTGATGACTCACTTTCCTGAAGCACTGTTTGCAATCTCATCAGCCAACTCATCCCTTTCTTGCTCAGCATGACGACGGGCTCTTTCAGACGCAGCAAACTCCTGTGAAGGTTTAGGAAAAGATTCATTACAGCATTAGGAATCTCAAGACTTCTGCAAACAATTTAGCCTTCTAATAACTTCTGGGAGGTGCTGTGAAGTGTGATACCCCTGAGGTCTTTTAACAGATAAGCAGAAGCAACAGCTGTAGAAGCTAGCAGGACACATCATCTTGATATTTCCCCCCCTTAACTGCCATATGACTACAATGGATTTACTTCTCCCTGTCCCTGAACTGTTCCTTGCACAAAGTTAAGGAAAAAAAACAACTGTGAACATCGGTAACATTCAAGCCCTAAACCATTCTGTCACATGCTTTAATAAATGCATTCATTGTAAAGTGCGCACTAAATTAAGCAAATTGTTTAGGTTGTTACAGAGTACATAGCATGAATGCAAGCAAAGTATAGAAATCAAGAGCTTTAGCACAATAGTATAAACAGCACTGAATCTCATGTTATAAAACTGTATTAAGTGGCAGAAACACCCAAGCATTTGCTAAGGACAATTCAATGCACTGCAAGTGCAAGACTGACAAGTTTGAAGTCCACAAAAGAATGACATGGGAAACCTCTAGTCAGTCATAGGCTATCTGTAAAGACTCAAACAGTAAGTGTAGTGAAATGTGAGCGATTGCTTCAAACTTTGGTCTGCAGGTGATACAGGAAAAAAAAAAGGCAGTCTCTCACACGAGGCAATTCTGATGTTTGACCTTGTGGCAGACCAAGGAGATAATGGGAGAGAAGTGATACGTAGCAATACTTGGAGCTCTTGCATAAATTGCCAACAATGAAGGAACACATGCCCATAAGAGAAAGGGATGAGGACCTAAGAGGGCAGAGTGATAAACATCCACAGACTTAAATGGTCCACTGAGGTACTGGAAAGCGTGTTAGGTTTTCATCTATTTCAAATAATCAATTTCAGTACTGACACTGTGCACTGCACCTTTCAGAGACTCTCAAACCATCTTGGAAATTTTAGTGAGGCCTCAAATCCGTTTGAGCAGTAGCAAAGCTTTCTCGCTACTCAGGCAGAGAAATGCAGTCTAGACTACTAGACTGATTCCTGCAAAGCTGTAGGAAGTTCACTAATGACCTGGGGCAGTGAGGAACAAGTTCTCCTGGCTCCCATTTCTCTCTTCAACTCACTAGATTGCTTTTTAATTTTTTACTCTCTGATCTTTGCCTTACTCTAGTAAGAAAAACAAATTTCTTGGATTTCAGTCTCACCTCTTGGAGCTGGAGTATTTCTGCTTCGAGACCTTTGAGCTTCTTTTCACTCTCTTTGGACTGTGCAAAGATCTCATCCCTGGATGCACGGGCTTCTTCCAGCTCCCGCTGGTAGTCTTTCATTTGAGCCTGCAGTTGGAAAGCAGGGGAAAGAAAAAGCCATGCTGCGTTAGGACAATCACAATATTTATTAGCAGCTCTGAAGCATTTTGGCCCTTTAGAGGTAAGACCTTCCTCCCAAAGTTGCTTTGTTCCACTTAAATGCATTTTTAGTTCTGATTTTCATAGTAAAACCTCATTTTCTCATCTTTCCATCACTCAATTCCTTGTCAGAAACATCACATTATAAGCCTTCACCCTCATTTATGTGGTATATTTCTTGTAAGAAAAAACTCTAATAGAGCTGCTCAATTACATTTGTCATGAAACTTATGAAGAAGTAAAGCTCTTGGAATGACTTGTGAAAAATTCACTTGAATTGACTAAAAAACCCCAAACTTATGATAAGCATGCAAGGTAGGAAACTATTCTCTTTGCAGAAGTAACACAATGCACCATTTTGCACACCTAGAAGCACATACTTACACTTCCCTTAAGAAACACTGTTAACACAGACTGAGATCTTAATCTGCACAAGTTTGTCTTGAGATGCTAAAAGAGTAAGAAAGTTGGGGAAACTGCATTTAAGTTCTGCATCTTTAGAATACCACCAGTCATGAGACCACTTATTTCAGGTGCTTGTATGAAAGTGTACAGAGATCATGTATGACCTCTCTAGCTGTCCTGTCCGCTTGGACTAGAGAAGCGGGGTGCCGCTAGGTACCAGCATTACTTGTTTTAACCTATGCTCCCTCTTCATCCAGGGCTCAGTTCCAGAATTGCCCTCATTCTATTGAGGTAGGATTTGAATTAGGATTGCCAAAGAATAAAGGGGAGAAGGCAGAAAGGCAATTTAATTTGCTGTATGGTTTACATAGTCTTGCCATGGCCTCATAATCCTGCAGCTTTGGGCCATGACACTGAAAATTTTTGGCAAAACTGAACTCTACCAATTGTTGAATATTTTTCTGCAAACGGGAAATAAATCCTTGACACAAGGACTGTTTTTTTCTTGCCAAACTAAAAAGAATGGGCATCTTGGACCTTTTTACCAGCAACTAAAATTTACTCCTCCTTTTTTCTCTGGAACATTTTTAGCTGAAAATGCCTTAAGAAGTTCAACAAGGTGAGGAAGCAGCAGTCAGCAAGAGCTGAGCTCAAATCAGTAAATTCAAAAACACAAACCACCATAAATGCAGCCTAGAAAGCAATACTCAGTAACTCTTCATGCAAAGTGTTGAAATAAAGAAAAAGATGATGACTGAATAGAAGTACGTGGGGGATAATCTTAACTCCTTACCAACAAAAGGATGAGAGGACTTTTGGGCAGGTGATAAGTTCAGGCCAGATACTCTATGACATGTGTCAGCATAGTCGAGTCTGATACTCCTTTTGCCTTCAAGCTACAAATGTATTTAATGAAAACCAACACCCTTGACAGACTGTCACCAGGAGAGAAAGCAGCTCAGTTGATTAGCTCTGCCTACCTGGAGCTTACGTAGCTGTTTGATTGCTTCATCTCGAGCCTTGTTTGCAGCTTCTATCTGACCTTCCAGGTCTTTCAGATCCATCTCCATTTTCTTCTTGGCTGCCACAGCAAGAGCCCTTTGTTTGCGCTCGTCTTCCAGTTCTGCCTCCAGCTCTCGCACCTGTGAAATCAAGGCATTTAACAGGCTCAGTTCCAGGAATGGAGCAAACAGAATCCTAACAAAATGGTCGGTGACTTCACAAGGCCTTCACAGAGCAGAATTAACATTACTCAACTGGAAAAGACTACAGAATGCAAGCTGCAGGGGAAGACACTGCAGATGGCAAAAACAAATCCACAAATTGGAAGCAAAGATCTCTGAACTGACAAAAAGGAAAACAAAGACAGTAGCTCAGCATCTGAAGCATTTCCATTTCATCTGTTCAGCTACTTAGTGATCAGCTTCTTGCCCAGCACATCTATCCATATTTAATTATCACTTTAAGGCAGATGACACTAATTCTGACTGAACCACTAAGAGGAAAGTAAGAAGCAGAATCACCTCATTTTCTCAAGGAAAAAAAAAAGAAATCATTCTCTTTGAAACAGCTGTGCTACTAGCATTTATACACCAACAACTTTTTCTTTTTAAAACAAAACAGAAAAGTAACTAAGCAGTAAGCCAACACAAACTAAGCCAAACTTATGCAAAAATAAAACCGAGCCAGAAATGCCACAGGTTAGCAACATTAAAGAATATATTTTGTTTTGAAGCAAGCCTCCCTCCTCATGCTAGGTCAAAAGTTCTTGTCCAGTGCAAGATAATAGCAAATTTGCATTGCAATGAACTTCAAAAGCCCTCCAGGCCATGCTTATTTCTAAGAGATCTTCCATATTGCTGATTCTCAGTAATTGTACATTTTTGTTTTCTTGTGATAAATCTTGAAATACTGGGTGTTTTTTCCTCAAAGTTTAATGTTAATTTAGAACCATCTTCTCACAAGCATGAGATTTTAAAGGCATTTCTTAAGGCTCTTCTGATCTGCTTTATGTTTCTGGAATTCTCAAGTCTGGCAAATCTGGAATCTTTGCCACAATTTTCATTTAGGAAACTGTTTACTTAATTACAGTCTTTCAGTCTATCTCAGCATCCATGGATTAGTTCCTGTACATCACATAGGATGGGCTTGAAAGTCCAAATAATGTACCCCTGTCCTTGAAATACACCCACGCAGCACTAGCCAAACCTCTGCTTGCACATTGAGTGTTTTTGGAGGACCATCAGTAGCAGACTAACACTAACAGTTGACAGTGGCCAGTCCTCAACAAGACGTATTCTACTGTCTGTTACAAACAGTAACAAAGATCAGTGCTTGGGATTTCTACAGGATGGGAACTTTAAGCAAAGAGTTTTATTTTTCTGGTAGCAAGTTATCACTGAAGCCACAGAGCTTTGGCAAGTTCCTCACGGCCTTTTCACTATGAAGTACAGTAAAATAGACATACTTGTTTAACCAGCATCCTCTTTTTCTCTTCATTCTGTTCATCTCTGGCTTGCAGATCTCTCTCAAACTGGGCTTTCATAGCTTGCATGTTCACCTCCAAACGAAGCTTAGCATCTTCTGTGGCCTGCAGTTCATCTTCCAGTTCCTCAAGCTGAGTCCTCATCTCTTCAACCTGTTGCTCTAAAGTTCTCTTTGACTTCTCCAGTTCATGGACCTAAGCCACAAACATTAATCAGACCCTCTCCTTCAGGTATCTCAACATCAACAGTTATTAACAGCAAAATAAGACATTACATGAACTCAGTACACTACATTTTGTGATGCTCTGAATTGGACAATGAATCACAACAGGCACAGCAGCATCTTTAACTCTGTATTAGAGAACCCAACAGACATCTATGCAGATGATTTATGAGATGAGCTGTGTAATGACACAGAGAAAAAGAAGTGGTAGTGAGATAAGCTCTTAAATCTAGCACAGGTGCCATTAGTCATTTGGCCAGCAACTTCTGCTCTCCATGTCTTCACAACTTTTGAAGAGGCCTGATGTTAATAAAGACATCCCTTTATTCTGAGCATAAATTCCTCCAGAATTCTGGGTTATAAATCAGCTTCAAAAAGTTCTATTTTTGTGTTAAATATACTTCTCCTGCCAGGTAGTTTTCCTGTGTTATTCCCTATGTAGTATATAACAAAACACGGTGTGGAAACGTACTTACATTTTTGCCCACATCATCTTTAGAACTCATTAAGTCTTCCATATCTGCACGCAACTGTTTGTTCTGTCTTTCAAATTCTTCCTTAGCTTCCAGGGCTTCTTCCAAAGCCCGAGCTAGAGACAGTGCTTTGGTTTCCTTCTCCCTTGCTTCTGCTTCAGCACGATCTCTTTCCTCTGCATATCTGGCAGAAATGTTCTTTTCTTCTGCCAGCATCTGAACATAAGAAATAATTAATCCATCTCATAAGTTCTATAATCAGGTCCTCTCTGCCTCAGGTGTTTTAGTCAATGAAGTGGTTAATGCTCTAAGTTTAACTGGCCTTCAGAAGCTGTCTAGTCTTTCAGTCTTGATCAAAGTGCTAGTAAGAAAACAGCTACAGCTACTCTGGGATGAGATGAGGAAAGCAAGCTACTAATCAAGATTAAATAAGTTTTATATTATTTTCATCTTTCAGTCTTCACATCCTTTCTTAGTCTATCTTGAGGGATTACAGTAATAGTCTTAAGTTTTTGTTCCAATATAATTTCCTTTTTGTATATAAAGAGCTTATTACTTGATCTAACAAGACTCAAAGCTGGCATTTAGCTGACTGAAATTTTAAGTGACAAGTTACTCTTAACAAAAGCCAAGCTGCTCACAAAGATTTATCAATAACCACAGTACCCTACTCAGACCCTTCTTTATACAAGGCTCATTTATGCAGTAACAATATAAACAAGATGCCATTTAAAAATCATAGAAAGCAGCAAGATGACAGGAAACTAGACTACCTGATCAAACTTCTTCTGCTTTTTCTCCAAGTTAGAAACAATCTGGCGCTGATGATCTAGATCTACCATCAAGTCATCCAGCTCTTGCTGCAGGCGATTCTTTGTCTTCTCCAGTTTGTCATAAGCCATTGCCTTCTCCTCTAGGCGTTGGCTTAAGGACTCCATGTCCTTCAATAATTTCTTCTTATTTTCCTCCAAGCCTTCAATGGTTCCCAAGTCATCATCTACCTTTTTCTTAGCATCAGCCAACTGAAATTTAATAAAAGAAAATAATGTTCCTTAGTGCATCACGAGAAGGAAAGAAAGGCATCAGGTCCAAAACAGCAAACCAGAAAGAGATGTTATTGCTAGCTAAAGTAACAAAAATTGTGAGCTAGCAGGATACTAAGCAGGGGAAAGTCCTGCGCATTGCAGCTAGTCGTCATTGCAATGAAGAAACACCACTGGAAATTTTATTCCAAAATCAGGTCTAGCACAAGTGCAAATTACATGACATTTTTCTGAGAGGCTCGGGACACCAATTCATCTCACCTGGAGTGTGTAGGCCTTACAGAACTCCTGCCATGTACAGCAACTTACCTGTGACTGCAAGGCAAGCATCTGTTTCTCCAAGTTCTTTCTGGCCTCCTCTTCCTCTTCCTGCTGCTCTTGCAGGTTGTTCTTCTCCTCTTCCAGCTGCCTAATCCTACTGCTCAGGTTGAGTTTCTGGCGGGTTTCTTCCTGAAGCAGCTCCTGTTACATAAACAGAGATATTCAAAGTTCAGTTCGGTTCATAATGTGTTAACTGTGGCCTTGGGCTACCGCCATCCACTACCCTATATGGAGTTTCAGGTTTGATTATTTTTCTCACAGCACTTTTGCACAAGGACATGCTTATGAAGACATCTGTAATTTGGGTTTTCAAAAACTGGTCATTCATTTTGGGCACACTTAAACCTCTATAAAGCATATTTCTGATCAGGGAATCCATGCCACTGTCTGTTCTAGAAGTTAATGGATGGCACTTTTCTGTCTTTAGAGGGACGAGCACAGAAGTCAGCTTCAAAATTTGTATTTCTTCTTTCAGACGAGCATATAGCGTACCTATTTTAAACCACCTGGGAACAATATATAGCAGCAAATCCTGCAATGGCAGCATGCTTCCAAGTTTTGCTGCACTGCTTAAATAGAAAGGTCAGTTTAAAGATAGCTGTAATTTGGCAGTGGAAACTTCTGTCATAATGGAAACTAATGAAAGGTGTAACCACCATCACCTCTCCCCCATTCTTTTCCTCACAGACCTCTCTAATTATGATTAACATTATTCAAGTAGTCACCATTAGCATTTTATACAGGGGAAAAAAAGAGTACATTTAAGTGATGAATACATGCATAAAGCTGCATTATTTAACTCAAAACCAAACACCATCAGTTTGAACTTAAGCTGTAAGAACTTAAGCTGTCAGTAAAAGACAGGGTATTGTCCCTTGTGCCTTTATATAACCCAAGGATCTTATTTACATTAACATTCTACCTGGAAAGGTTTTATTGACTTAATTCTTATCTCCCACAGAGACTAAGATATAAAAGAGAAACTGAAAGGCTATAATCTAGCAAGTAGTGAATCTTAGATAATGAAAAATTGGCTCAACAGGTAGCTGAGCAATCATTATATATCACATTTCACTAGGCTTCAACAGGAAATACAGCTTCTACCCAAGGGACTTTCCAAACCGTGAATGAAAATGTATTTTCTGTTATGCAGTTAGCATTTCAATGAGGAACAAAGTTTCAGTGCAAAGTTCAAGCTTCACCGCGCACACACCTGTGTATCCTGAAGCTGAGATTCCAAACTAGCCGCATCCTTGGCAAACTTAATGCCTTTCTTCTCTGCTTCCTCCAGGAGACTTGAGACATTATCCAACTCATTCTGCAAAGCAAGCAGTCTAAAGGTAACAGCATGCAGCTGATTCACGGCAAAGCCTACATCCCACTGGGAGCTGGAACTGCAGAACACAAAACCTCAACAAATTCCAGGTATGGCAAGACAACAATACATCCCAGCAGAGAGATACAACAAGCTAAAAACACTGAAGTTCGGCTAGAAACTTCAAGTTGGATGTCAGTCTGGACCTTAAGTGGTAGAACATAACAATAGTTAAGCATGCTATTTAGCAGAGCACATCATTCCAATATCTGCATTCATATATAAATACTATTTTTAATTATAGGACTATATATTTTATGGGAGCAATAATTCAGGGATTATCAGGGTGGCAGCTGGGTTTAAAGCATCACTGCAAGAGAAAAGGTTACTGCCAGGTGCCAGCTCTTGCTATTTTAGGCTATGTTACTTTTATACACAGTGAGAGACTACCCAAAAGCTTTCTCCAAAAAGAACTGGGCCATTCCCTTTTTTAAGTACTTTAGCTCAATTTACCTAAAGTACTCGTTGCTGTGGTTTAAAAGTCAGCCCTGATTTCATTTTGCCTATTTTCTCCATTTCCCAGAAAAATGGGCCTTTACTTGCAATCCCTATCTGCCAAGCTCCCAACTTGGAAGCACAAAAGGAAACCTGTGGCCACCATCAATCAGTACATTTTTGCTCACACATGAATGAGCTCAGCCCTATCTACTCAATTCCATATCCAAGCCAAAAACCTACAGGCCACCTGTCAGCAGCTTGACTATGCAGAGCCTCCTACAGGATTTGGTCTCCAGGATGGGAAGTCACATTCTTAAAAGCCACTATAATTCTCACATAACCCAAAAAGTTCCGGATTAATGTCATGGCTATCCAGCTATCTCCACCTGAGGCATGTCACCACTTTAAGGCCCCTCAAGTATGTGAAAGTGAGTGACTGAGGTCACCTCCCATGTCAACTACAGGCTCAGTTCCTGTGGACCTAGCTGCATCTTTGAAAGTTGTTTCTCTTAGCCATTTCTGTATAGGGTTAAGACTTTTAGTTTCTTGCCTATTTTTCAGCAGTTTAGGACTTCCATACAGCCTTACCTGCAGCTTGTTAGCTTTCTCCGCCAGCTCCACCCTCAGTCTTTCGCCTTCTGTGACCTTAGCAGTTAGCTCTTGTACCTGAGCATCAAGCTTCTTCCTCTTATGTTCAGACTCTGCCTTGACCTGCTGCAGTACCTTCACTTCACAGGCTAACTCCTTGTTGTCAGACTCTAGGCCTTGCTTGTTTTTTTCAAGATTTGCTTTGAACTAGGAAAGACAAAAGGAAAGATATTCAGCACTTTGTTACATACAAATAAAGTTTTCTGCTAAAAAAATATTCAGTCCAGCAAATCAGGTTTACAAGTTCAAAGATAAAACAAGTGCTCAGCAAGTTGTAAGTTGGGAGTGCTTAAAATGCTGCCATGTAACATTCTGTGTATGTAAGCCAACGACTAAGTTAATGCAGGTTATTCCACTCTCAGATATCACAGGCAGCAGTGATGACCAGAAGATACTTCTATGAATTCAAAAAGATCTGGGACGTCAGTGCTCTAAAATGACTGTTTGAGTAGCACTGTAAGTAGGAAGGAATGTGCCCATTAACAGATCAGCATGGCTCATCTCACAGAAATAAAAGGAAAGATATCAACTAAAGCTGCCCTGATTTTAGTAGGCATAGCAGCTTGGAAGTGCATAACAAAGCACTTTTCACCACTGCACTGACATTTGTCAAAAACCTTTTTTAAAAAAGTAATAATTGGCATAAGGGATGTTTAAATACCATTCTTACTATATCACCAGAACTGACATCATCTTATCACAAGACCTTTGTTTAAGATTGCAGGGTATTTTTTCCATCTTTTCATGCTCTTATTGAGAATATTTAATGAATAAAGAGCAGAAGACATGCATAAGATCTTCAGGTGACTAAACTACGATTTCCACCAGCTTTAACTACTATGTTTCTCACTTAGTTTAAAATACTAAGGAAGCTTGCGAAGCATTCCCTACATAAAAATATTACGACAGTATATGAACTGTCCACACATACATTTGTGAATTACCAAAACTATAATTTCACAAACTAAAGAATTTTTTTTTTTTTTTGGCAGTGTTGGAATAATTCTGCTTTTGAACAAGACACAAGCTACATTAGTAGGAACCATGCTACCCAGGTGTGCCTCCTCCTGCCTGCTCTGGTGGTGGTTACCAGAGAACACAATACAGCTGTGCAAACTAGCAAGATACTCCACAGATATCTAGCACTGGAAGTCACAGTACAAGCATGAAGTTAAGAGTGGCTGGAAGAACTTTTACACTACCTGCACTCACAGTTTGTTATTTGTGAGTGCTGACATTAAAATTACCTAATATGGAAGCACTCTGCAGTTCACTCATGCAGAGAACTGCTTTTCACCAAATAAGCAAGTGGACTGCTCTAGAATTCCTACAGGAGTACTACATGGTTTATCTCTAGGTGCACCATTTCCAAGTCTAACGAACGCTTTCCAGACAGAGGCCAAGACTGTCTAATAGTTGCAATATATTCAAACCAGTATGATGTATTTGATTCAATTGCAATTGTTATGCATGTAGAGAGGACAACTTAGCTCTGCAGATATCAGTGGAAGGGACCACACAATCAGGGTACTTATAAAAAGTCCTGAAGCAGAAAAGCACATTTCTGTAATTCATTTTCTTCTCACCCTTTTGGCCTGTTCAAGTTGTTCAGAGAGCTCTTCCAGGGCAGTAGCGTGCCTCTGCCTGATTTCCTGGATCTGTGCTTCATGGTTTTTGGTTTCCTCTTCAATTGCTTTCTTCAGTTCAGCCACCTCCTGCTCGCGTTTTGTCCTAGAGGAAGCATCAAGGATTATCAAAATCAACATTTTAGTCTTTTGTAAATTAAAGATCAATTTTAATGTGCCTTGTTACACAGACCTAAGATCCTACCTCAGCTCTTGCTGTGCTGCAGTGGTATCCAAGGTATCTTCCAGTTCAGTTTTTAAAGCTTCCAATTCTTCACTTAAATCTCTTTTCTGCTTTTCTGCTTTGTTGCGTGATGCCTTCTCAGATTCAAGATCCTCCTGGAGTTCTGCAATTTGAGCCTGCAACTCTCTTATCACTTTCAGTGCATTGTTTTTCTGAACTGCTTCTTCATCACCTCTGTTAAACAGAGGCACAACAGTTAATGATATTTCATAGCTTCAGATCTATTCTCATAATGGTCTAGCATTATTTAAATTATGTACATAAATGATATCTTAACTTTTCCACTAGAACAAAATAGACCTTCCAAAACTTCATAGACAGAAGACCACTACTGTTATTCTCAAGATCCTGACCAGGTACTAGAGAGGCGGTACCAGAATGATCAAGCTTTCAAGTTTATGTTCAAGTATTCCAATTTTGTAGATCTCAACACTGTCCCAAAAATGCACCATCTGTAGAATTTTCTCTTCCTGCAAAATTATAGTTGCTCAAAAAAATACAGAAGGTGTTTAGCTTATATCATAACATGTGACTGCAAGACTACCACACAAATCTTGATAACATCCATCCAACCCAATCATAGAAAGTACTCTATTAAGAAGGCTCACTGAGAATTACATGCTTTTTCCCTCCTGAGGCTGAACTCTGGGAGACTAAAAAAGCTTCGAGACCCCAAACGCTATTATACCCTGGTGAAACTTCTTTTTTGCAGCTTTGTGGAGCAATGATGCTGATAAAACACTGAATTATCTTTTTTGCCATGTCTACACACAGCACAGGTGCCTAGAGATGCTCTAGTACAAACACGAGTTGGCTTCTTTAACATTCTCATTTCTGATGTGTTTGCAGTCAACTGAAATTCTGTCTGGGAAAGCAGGTTCCTACCACACTTTGTAATCATAAGCACCATTGTGCTCTGACCTAGCAAGAGCAGCCTGCAGTTCTTCCTCTTTCTTGGCCAGCTGGATCTTCAGTTCTTCAATCTGGGCTTGCAGCTCAGCTATTTGGTCCTGTAGGTCTGTTGTTTCACCATCAAGTTTTCTTTTAGCTTTTTCTAATTCTTGACGGGTCTTCTCCTCCTTTTTTAAGCGCTCTAAGAAAGGAAAGAATTATATTTATATGCAAGTTTTTCTCTTGTCATCCTCAGAAGGTTTGGGGGAAGGGCCATGGGGTGGCAGGAAGGGTAGGAAATTTAATTTATACTGTGTCAATTCTTTCTCCAGTCTGCAGCTAGAAGGCTGACTGGGAAAGATGAAACAGCGAAGTAGAACTGTATGATTTAGATAGAAATTCAAGAAAGTCAATGACTGGAGAAAAAAGTTTAAAATAAGGGAACAGAAGCATAACCTCATCTTAACAGAAAATAAGGAGTGGGATCTAAGAGAAGAGCAATTTGAGCTGCTAGGCCAGATAATCACAGACATCAAGATTCAAAAATGAAGATCAGCTATAGACTGGAAAAAATGATGGCTTGCATAGTTTTGGAAGGGCTAGGCTAGACTCCAAAAAGTCTACTGGAAAATAGTATAGCTTGAAGAAAACTTGGATAAACTGTTTTTGCAAGTACCTGTGCCACTAACTCACATCCCATCGATATTTAGCAAGACTCTGCAACCCCAATAGCTTCCAGTAATTTAGTTGTGTCGCCGAGATCTCCTGCCCTAAGGTATTTCTTTGTGAAAACCATCCAGTTATCAGTGCCATAGCAATAAAAGACATTTAATTGATCTGCCTGTTGTCTGATTGTTACTAGCTGCATTGTTTACAGTTAGCTAATGACCAGGTATGTAATATGCAAGTCACAGGGAGGTTTTGCTTAGCATAGCATTAGCACAATTCTAAATTCATTAGCATAAATATAAGTTATGAGATTTGTTCAATACTTTGTGCATCCTCAGTGCAAAGATTTCTCTCACACCCTTTATAAGCCTGCTACTGGATCAGGACATCATCTTCTATTTGGAAAGGGAGCCATGTTCAAGAATCATCTCTTAGAGCCACCCATGGCTATTTGGGATTTTCTAGACAATCGAAAGTAACAAAATTTTTCTCTAAACAGTTCCTCATTCAAAAAAATAGCACTTTCCCCCCTGTTTTTACATTATATTTCCAGTGAGTGACAGTTAGAACAGTGTCATAAGACTCAATTTTTAATTGACAAAGTTCATAATAAACTGAATTAGGTTTGTTTTTTTTTTTTTCCAAATATCGGTGCCCAGTAGTGCCAAGACCCTAGCAGAGAGAGACCTTAATGGCTTCTTGAGTCATCTCCAAGAGTAAATATCATTTGACTGTGCTTTACTAGCCAAGAAATTGCATGCCTTATATTTAAGCTTTAATTTCCATTTCTCTAAGATCATCAGTCTTGGAATGGTACCATAACCAAACACATCTGTCAAGCATCTTCAGAAACACTAGGCCTGATTTAAGCACACAACTACTCAAGCATTATTTTCCAGTGAGTAAAACTTACTTATGCCCATCTTAGGGTCTCTGAATACAATTTTTAAAGAAAAGGTACATCAATCACCTACTATCCCTCTTAGTTCAATACCTTCCTATATAGATAAGATTAAAGTTTGGTATTCTTCCATAAGCATATCAGTTTTAAAATACGTAGGAAAAGAGGACATAATACAGTAAGTGAAAAAACTATTTCCAAATTAGGGCATAGAGAGCAACTTTGCCTCATATTTTGCAACTTTGACTTGGCAGTTTATTACTGTTGCACAACAGCTATTTACAGCCATAAGTAATTTACAAAAACATAAAATCAAGAAAGGTCACATATAAGGCTAGTTTAGCCTGTGACAACACAGGCAAAACAATCAAACAAATGGCCAAAAAAATGGAACCATTTTAGATAAATGAAGCATTAAGAAAAGCAAAACAATTCAGATTTGCTTATTCAAAAAATATTGGAAGCTTAATGAATGCCTACTAACATTTTTCCAGCAATATGCTGTTCTAAGGTGTTATTATAGAAAAGGTAGCAACTTCCCAAGAGACAGATGTTTTACCTTGTTACTAAAGGGATGCATGCAACAACTTGAATTTCTGAGTGCATCTATAAATGAAATGGATTCTCAAAAATGAAAACCTAACAAGTTAAACACGAGAAAGACTGAGCGGCCAGATGCAACAAGTCTTGCGACACAAATTTCATTCAAGATTTAGATAAAAATAACAGCTGTTAAGGCATCTACATATAAGGTTACACTTAGCAGACTGGACCAGATACTGCATACATTATAATAAGTGATCCATTCCTTTCTAGCATGATGTCCAACCTGTTAATAGGCAAATATAGTAAGAACAAACCTTCCAAATCAGTGATCATCATTTCCTGCTTGTTCTTAAGTTTGGCCAAGTTTTTGGCCTTTTCTTCTTCTTCAGCCAGCTGAGAAGTACATTCAGCAATTCGATCCTCCATCAGCTTCTTTTCCTAGTTAGGAGAAAGGGAACAAAGAATGACTTCTAAAACACAATTTGAAGAGTCTCTAAGCAGCACAAATAACTGAATATACAAAATTCATATAGAGGTCTCATACAACATATATAATACAGATTTTATTTCAAGTGACTGAACGGTCAATATTAAGGATCAATTGGAATAGTATAGAAACATGAACATTTGTTTTCAAAGAAAGTAAGACTTGGAATTTAACACACGGGAGGCCTGGTTTTAGGACAGCATTTGCTGTATACTTTCGGAAATCTGTTTGCAAAGAACAACGGTAGCTATGATAAACATCGGTTACAGCTCTTAGATTCAGAAGACTCGCGAAACTGGAAGGAATGCAGACAAATACCTCCCTTTTGAAGGTCAGTTCAAAAGAATCTCTAACCTGTTCAAACCCCACAAGTATTCAAGTGCAAACTTTATAGATAATGTAACAGGAGTCTCAAGTGTTTTCAGAGCTATCACTTGGCACTACTATTACTTATGCACAGAATATCCACCATGCATACTGGTCTCACCTTCAAAAATTTGGAATTTTGGTCCTCCAACAGTAGGATCTCTTCCTCCATCTTCTTGATCTTAGCTTCAGCTGTCACTTTTTCAAGCTGCAACTTCTGTCGAGCTCCCTCCTCCTCATCAAGCTGTTCCTCTAGGTCCTGGGAAGAAAGGCAATTGCATCTGTGCATTTTCCAGGTTACCCATGTGTTAAATTTTTTTTTTTTTTTTAACTTGGTGAAAAAGATGTATTATTTTGAAAAGCCACCTGCCCTAACTAACACTAAAAATGCATTTGGTTTGTTAGATTCATTTATAGTATCAATGATCTGGTAATGAAATTAAGGGCCATGTGATACACATGGAAATTTTTATGCTCTGTATTTCAGCTTTGGCTGAAATAGTCTGTCTAGGAAACATACACTCACTTCACCAGTCTTTCACCTTCCTAATTCTGAACATAAAATAAGAAATTCTACTTAATGACAAGTAAATCTGATCAGGCTTTCTGTCAAAGACTTCCTGGCATACTGCATCTGAATAGGGCATCTGGTATAAAAGTGTGTAGGAAGAGACACCACAGGAAACACATCTCATTTCAGTATGAGTCCAGATCTCAATATTACAGCTGAAATGGTTCAGATACTGGCACAAATAGCTAGATACAACTGGAAAAGCAATAATGTATTGTGCTTCTATTCATTTGTGGTTTTAAATAAGATTCTCAGCCACACATGAATAGACACTTATTAAAAGGGATCAAGAGCTGTGAGATGTGTGGTTTATTTCCCCTTCAAGTACCTTGAATATTTGGAAAGACAGATAAGTTCTCAGGTATTCTCTTTTTCAAGGTCCCCGTTATTCAAAAAGGAAGCATCCAAATCATCCGATTTTCACAAAAAAACCCAAAAAACCCAAACAAGTAACTTGGAGGAGATGGAAGCTGCCTTAGTTTTGTAAAATTCAAAGAAGTAATATTCTTTATGATATTCACTGGATTTCAGTCAAGGAGGAACATTTCTCTCATACGTGACATCATCCCATCAGTCTTTGTTTCTATAAGAAAGCAGGTAAGCCCCATGCAGTCATTCTCGGTTCCTCCCCACTCAAAAGTGCTTGCTACCTTTAATACTCTATTTGCATACACTATAGCTACCAACAGGGCATTCTGACTTTTCTTTTTCTTTCCTCACCCTCATATGCCTGAAGACCACAAGCAGCTAAACACACTGAACACAGGAAAAGAGAAAAAAATTCAGATTTATTTTATTCCACACATGGTGCTAAAGAGCTAAATTCTTCTGTGCCACAGAGATGTTGAGGGAGCTTCCCCATCCTTAACTGCCCTGTTTGCATCCTTTTCCATTTCCAGTTACCAAGAAGCATACCTGAATATGGCCCTGCATTTTCTTTTTCTCATTCTGCAATATTTGGTTTCTTTCCTCTTCCTCCTCAACCCTGGACTCCAAGTCATGGAGAATTTCTTCCAACTCTTGTTTTTTGGCAGCCAAGCGAGCCCTCATTTCCTCAGCTTCTGCAAAGAGCTCTGTCTCAGCCTGTAGCTGCTCTGCAAGAATGTTCTTCTCTTCTAGAAGCTGCAAATATACACAAAAGGTAGTAAAGCAGTAAAAATGACATTTCAAAGCCTCTCATGAGAGATTATACATATGACAACTACAAAGTTACTTAAAGGCCAAGTTCTGCTCCAATTCTTGAATCCCTGGCCAACATCCAAAACCAAAGACTTTTAGCAGAGGGCTTTTTCAGCAGTCCAGAAGACACCAGCTTTCACAATAGGGTTACAGCAATATTCACTCACTTGTCCTCCCAATTTAAGGAACAAATCCCACTGCACCTACTCCACCAGCCCTGTTCTACCAGCAGCAGAAAGATGAGAGAAGTGCCTGTTTCCTGGACTGTTCCTTGAACTCATCCCTACATTCCTAGGCCATGCCTTCCAGACCTTTTATCAACAGGAACTGATGCTTTGCCCTTCTAGATATCCATCCCAGTTCTACCATGTCTCAAAATTACTATAGTGATAAATACACATCTATCTTTACTGACACTCTTTCAGCTCTTCTTTAAATTGATATCAATGTTACTTATCAGCATAAATCTATTTTCAGTTTTGTCCAATAATTGCCGTAATTGCTTCCCCACATCTTAAACAGCACATACACACCACAGAATTATCCTACCCTGAAAACACATCTGAGAAGGCCAATGACACTGTTACTTAAGTTCTGCAAACTAGGAAAGGCCAAAAAGATGTTTAGTTTTGTTAACATGATACTTCTGCATTCCTAGAGGAATGGCTCATGCTACATGTTCCTATTCCAGGTTTTAGCTGAGTGTGAAAGGAGTTTGCTTGCCTGATTCTCAGTGCTTTTGCTCACAAGTGTCTTCCCAACATGGCTCCCTCACATGGGATATAGTGCAATTCACATGCTAGATATCAAAAGCTGATCTTGGACACAAACCTGCTGATGTTTCCTTTCCATTTCCTCAAGTTCTGCCTCCACTTTTGTCTGTTTTTCTTTCACCTTCATTAGCTCCTCGTCCTTGGCTTGAAGTTCTTCTTCTTGACGAGTGACCTGAAGAAGAGGCTTCACCTGCAAAGATTTGAAATGAAGAAGTGAGAACACGCATTCACCTATTTACAGGCATCAAAGAAAGTCACAAAATATAACAAACCTTCGTGAAGACTCTCCACCACTGCCAGTGCCTAAGCTTCAAATATGCAGCACAATTCCTCTGCAGGATTTTCAGTGCACTCAGTTGCTGTTGTTTCTTTGCAAAGGCCCTGAAGACAGAAAGAGCAAAACATTTTGTGTTAAATACTGCTGATCAACTGTCCATGTTTTTAATTTTTAGGTTACCCAACCCTAGAACACTTGCAGACCATAAATAGATTTATTTTTAAGTTTGAGTGACTACACTGATTCATGAGTACTCATTCCTTATACAAAGAGGCAGAGCAAGAGCTGGGTTCACCATTTTCAAAACAATAATTACAAATGCTATTTGTTCTTAGTCTTAGCAGACTTTTCTCTTAAAAAGATAAAATCAGGATGGATTTTATGCTGAACTGTCCCTTAATTTCAAAAAAGCAGCTTTCCAGAGTACCTCTAAGAACCTCCAGTGGAGCAGGAGGAGAGATTTTTTGCAGCCACTAGCTATACTGTAAACGGCTGCATGTGTCACAAAGGCAAGATTAAGGAAAGGAGATATTGTTAAGGAATGAAAGTGCAAATTCTTATTAGGTAAAAATTCACCTAACACCCTGGATACAACTACAGTTTATCAGGCAACACAGTTTAAGAAAGTCTCTCCTGAAATGGAAGTTTTAAGGCATAGCTCCCTATCAAAGAGACTTCAGATGACGAGAAGATCAAACCATAAAAGCACACATACTTCCGAGCCAGGTATCCTCTACAGACTGCCTGGAAGAAGATGATAATATCTGTGATCTTCAGATCTCGTTCTTCTTCTAAGTGTGCCAAGACACCAGCTCGGAAAAAGATCTTGCTCTGTCCAATTCTGTATAAGTTGGGGTCCAGCTCTAAGGCTCTGATCTAAATGGACAGGGAAGCACATTGTTTTTACATCAAGAAAAGGACCATTTTTGTTTCAACTTTTCAATGTTTTAACAATATTTAGATATAAATACTTACCATACGCTCACAGGCTTGCTTACCATCCATAAAACCTTTTGGAATTGCATTGGGAGTAAGGATCTCATACCTTTAAGCCAAATGAAAAAACACCTTTACATTCAACAATAAGCTACATTATTATAAACCCATAAAGCTATAGTTACCAAGGGCACAGCTAAGGAATTTCTCCAGAAAGTTTTTCCAATAGTCCATTTCAGAATGTTTCCCCTTCCCTACTGTCTTCAGAATAAACTTGTAGTATTTAAGTGCTTGAAGTTCAAGCCACTTCAAGACCTCACACATGGTTCTGAATTTTCTTCCAGTTGGGTGCGGGAGGGGGCAGGGGTGTGTCTTCAATTATTTAACAGGGAACTTTATATCATAAAAACTCAAAAGACTGTTCCTGCTGTTACCTCTGCCTAAATTCCTGGAACACTATCCTGTTTGGAAATCCTTGTCGACAAATCCTTATTCCTTCCAAAACACCGTTGCAACGAAGCTGATCTAGAACCAGATGTGGATCCAGTTTTCCAGCCTGGACAAACAAAACAAGCATGATTTTTAGTCTTTTAATTTGTATTAATAAAAAGCTGTAATTTAAGCTTTTCAGGCTACCCTCTACAAAGTCAACTGTCTAAATAAGGGGATGTGGGGGAAATACTGAGAAGATCCGTGATCAGTGTGAAAACTTTGTGAAACCTGGCTTCTGATTTCAAAAGGAAGACATAGACAGCATGCATAAGTTAAAATGCATGTAAAGACTCTAATAAAGAGAAAGAAGTAGAGGAGTGGTCTGTAGTACCTACCCTCTTTTCATGATTTGGAATGATGCAGCGAACAAAATTGGGATTAGTGTTTCGGAGCGTTGCCATCAGCTTGGTGAGAGATTCTTTGTACAGCTGGCCAACAGTACGAAACATGCCCTTCTTGGTCTTGTACGCAGAGCCAAAAGCTGTCTCTGTTATTCCAGTGACCTGATCCAGACCCACAATACGATCCACTGGGAAGGACAAGAGAAAATAATTAAGTGGATTTTAATATTTGTTAGGTATAAAGATGGGCAGAAAGAGGAGCAATAGTGCAGCAGCAGAAGCTTTGCGGAACAAATGACAGAAGATGCCATCAGTAGGCAAGGCAGTCAGCAAATACTAGGGATGCTGTGCAGAAGCAGTGGAACCAAAAGCCACAAACTTATACAGCAGAATAGTGTAGCTTTAGTAGGTACAGACTAAAATATCCAGCTCTTTACTTGCAGTTCTACATGACCAGTAAAGCCATTTTCTTTAAGTCAACTTTCAAGAGAGAGAAAGCTGCCTGGAAATTGGCAATTATTTGAATTCTTACAATGCAAAATATTTCTGGGTTGAACATTTGGAATTAGACATCTGTGCATATTTGCTTAAAATGAAGAGTCACTTATGGTAATTATATAGATTAAATCTGAGTTTTGTTGAGTATTCAAAAGTGTTTTGAAAGCATAACTATTTACAGAAGAGTTGGAAATAGTGTTATTTCTGTGACAAGGGGGGGGGGGGGTATCTGCCAGACTTCTGCTAGTCTGCTGTTTTGAAGAATTCTTCCAAGTTTTATATACAACTGCAAAGAACTCCCTAGCCAAAAGACAAGTTTCAAAACAGGAAAACTGCACACCAAAGCACTTCAAAGCTGCCATAAAGCATCAGAATAGAGAAAATTTTTTTTTTTTTGATTTTTTTTGAACAATTTGGGTAAGGATCTCTATGGTTTCTTCAGAAGCACAAATTAGAAATCTGACTGCCATCATTAAAACCTTTAGGCCAAAAACATGAACATGATTCCATGTGCACATCAACAATTACTTAAACAGCTCACAAAAAAGTTACACAGGTGGCTTAACACCTTAATAATTATAGTCAGCACTTCGTAGTGCTGAGCAAATACACAACATATATTGGTTCTCCATGAAATCCAAGCTGGCCAGCCAGAAAGAAGCAACTGTATGTAGGCTACAACTTAAATTTGGTGAAGTTGTCTTCAAATTCATTCAAACCAAAGCAGAGGGAATTATGCTGTGCTACCAGAATTAGTTTTGTATATGACAAATAAGTGATGGTATTTTATTCCATACTCATACTCAACTGGTTTTCAAAGGTCTATAAGAAAAAGGAAAATTAAAAGCAGAAAAATACAGGGCAACAAGTTTGAATAATCACTTGTAAGTCTGGCATGTAGCATAGAGCAGAGCCCAGATTCTCTACACATTTCTGAACACAAAAATCTAGGCAGCTTATTAAAGTTATAAGAATAAGTATGTGGTAAGTTCACAAGATCATATCCCAAATATTTACTTTGAAGCAGAATTCAGTTCTAAACCAGAAATGGGATAGAGATTACTGGGGATCAGTCTTACAGAGGATGAACATAACAGCTTGTAAGTATTAGAAACATGCACCCACCAGACAGCACTAACGACTGGACACCATTCAGCTTTTGTTTGGCCACGTATTTTTTAAAATTTTGTAAATATATCTGATAAATGTGCATCTTTTGTTTTGCTCCCCTCTGTCCTCGAACTTTAAAATGATTATTCATATTTCAAAGAGGATTATTAAAGTTAAATTTCCCCTATAAGTTAAGAGCAGCCATTGAACAGCATAGCATGACTGGACAACCATCCATTGGCTAAAGCCTCTGAACTGAAGCCCTCTAGCAATTACTTTAGGAAACACCACTAGCTTCCTCAACTATGTAATGCATCATGAGTATTGGAAGATAAACCCCAAGTAAAGATTGCCAGTCTGAAGGCACAACCTTCACATACACGTATTTCTAAACTTGGGGAGAGGAATACAAGAAGGATGGGGAAGAGGTTGGATAAAATATCTAAAGCGTCTTCAAAGACATTCCAAATAAGTGGATTTGTTGATTTCTCGATACCTCAGAAAACATGTGCAGCTTCTACAAAGGGAAATACTAAAATTAAGAGGTTTTTAAATAAAATAACAATTCCAACAAGTCTGGAAGAAGTTTATTTCACTTACTACCCACACTACAACTGCAGCACTCATTCTGATACTTCAATACATTCTTCAGCTCTCCTCACAAAAAATACATCCACGTTCTAACATGTTCCAGAGTTTTGTCAATGTTGGACTGCAGAAAGAAGCTTGATAGTGTTACAAAGCTTATGCATCCTCTCAAATGCTTGGAGCTACCAGAATTATCACTTAAGAAGCAATTCTGCATCTCAACATGGAACTAGGAAGCAACAAACCTTTTTATCTGCAATGCTTAAATGCAATGCATAAAATATAGATGCTATATGTATGCAGCAGCAACTGAATAGGTATGCACTCAGAGACCATTTGCCTTGTGGAGGTATACCTAAGTTTAGCATGAAATGAAGAGTTCATGCAAGCCTACGAGCAAAAATGGTTTTCCTGTAGATACAACAGCCCTGCCTTCAGTAGGTCTACTGTTTTTATATCCATTCACCTGGTGGATCATGAAGACCAGTAATATTGTCATAGAAACAGGCTCTCTGAATATTCTGAATCTCTAAGGCAGAGAAACAGCAAAAACAAAGACAGAAGAGCAGATACACAAGACACTTCAGTTAGTATACAGAACAGGTTTATCAATTGCAAACAGATTAACTGTGCTCAAAAGCAATTAGGCCACAACATATTACATGCACATTTCAATTATCTGTGGAAGCAGGTTTTGAATATTTGGACCGAAACACTTTTGCTTCTGTGCGTGTACTCAAAAGGAAAGGAGCAGATCCCCAACCAAAAAGTTCTTTATATATTTATTAAAGCTGCTCTCTGTAGCTGAACCAAGTAAGATGGAAACTCATGATTAACCTACAGCATCATCTATACCACAAGCTTAATTCCCTTCTTGAATAAGAAACTACAGGATTTTAATACTGTGACATGTAAATATACTCTAATTAATATACTGTGATGTTAAAGCCTAGAATAGAAAAGTCCCTACTAAGTATTTATTTGGCTATTTCTGCCTCTTGGACTATTTTGGTAAAAGTGTTGATAAATACTTTAAGCTGATGTGCAAGTAAACTAGCTAAACAACAGTGTACAGTTAAAATAAGAATACATTGCATTTGATTTTAATATGCAATATCTAAGTACAGTATGGCTATTAATGAATTTTATTTTAGGAGATGCAGATTTCCAGGATATCACCCACCACTACACATGAAACAACTGTGCTGTTGCTCACATAAGACAACATTGTATTAACAGCAAGAACCACTACAGCTGTTTACATTCAAGACTCCACTGCAGCAAGTCCAACTAAGAGTTTTGGACAAGATTCCACATGAAATTTGACACAGGGTAACAAGTAGTAAGTGAGTATCAGTTCAAATAATGAACATGAGAAGCAGCTACTCAGAAATGGTACATGTGCAAGGGACCATAGGTGCAACCCAACTCCCTTGTTGTATTTTTGGCACTGAACAATACGGAAAATGCTGTAGATATTTACAATATAGAGGTGGAGGGTGAGGAGGGAACAGGCACAAAAAACCCAAACTCATCCAGCAAGGCAAAATTCACTAACAACTTGTGCGCCCAGAGCATGATCTCTTACCATCCTTCCAAAGCTCTGCAACAAATTTGTCAGAAGACTGGTGCAAGAGTGTAGCCACATTGTCATTCAGGGGGTCCATATTTTTCATCAACCACTCATCTGCCTTGTAGTCTACCTGTAGAGCAGCCAAGTTGCACATGATCAGATGGACTACCAGCTTTAGCTTTAAATTTACCAGCATTAAAAAAAAAAAGCTTTCAGAATACTATACTGACATTTTCCTCCTATTCTCTTCTTGATGCTTTCTATGAGTTAGTTGTGCCTCCTTAGAACAGTTCAAAGTACCACAAAAAAGTTATTATTCTTTTGAAAGAGTAAATGGGAGTTTTCTTAAAAATTTAGCAATCTGTCTGTTTGCTTACTAATACCTGGTATACATTTTCAGCCTCATGCTACTGCCAATATAAGGCTTCACTGTTCACTGTGAAGATGTAAAAACAACTCTAGTATAGATCCTAATTACTTTAAATTACTAGAGAGTCAATTAAGGATATGCTGCAGCATGAATTTTTTAAATTTTACTACAGCAGATATACTTAAACACTTTGTTCTATAAAGAAAACAAACAAAGCTCTTATCTTGACAGAACTAATTCTGTGGTTTGCAATTAAGCTGTATCTCAGCACTTGAACACTCAATGCTCACACGGGTTTCATCCCAACCCAAAAGAGTGCCCTAAAATTCCACAAGTCCAACAAAACCTCTGTATAGACTAGCATGTTTTTGCTTCAACCAAACCAAAAGTTTGCTATTTTTAAGTAACGGCTTTGGAAGGAAAGCCACATATAAATGTTTCCAGCATCCAAAACCAAATCAGATCATTATGTTCATACTTCTTGAAGGAAAAGTTATTTTACAAACGATTCCAGTTTTGAAGGAATACACATTCTGATCAAAAATTGAAAAATGCCTTCTGTCAGAGGAAGATACGCAATGCCAGTCAGTATTCCAGAAATGCCGCTCAGTCTGGCAGAAGTAAACCTTTGTTCAGAACAATTACTTCCTAGTAGTCAGGCAGTAAGCTGGTTTACTTCATTTTGATTACCTAAAAGTAACCCACTATTAACTGCTTAACAGTGATGACTTCATTACTTCCATGTTTTAAATATTGATACAATAAAATGTATAATTTCTTTATTTCACTTTTTGCTACAGTTATCTAGTTGGCACCACTGACATCAACAAATAGGTAACAACAAGCCACTAGTGCTTTAAATGAAAATTAAAGGATAGCTCTTAATCATTCGCAAAACCTGTTCCTTCTAAATATCAGGGCAAAAACTGGTACTAGGATGAAGTTTTAACTGTTTATGAAACTAATTACATAGCACGGCCCTATAGAATAGACCTGGTGATCATGAAGGATCCACAAAATACAAGAATTGCAGTTATTTCATGGACCTGTTCACAACGCACTGGAGCTCTGTCCTCCTCAGTGGGAGACTAAAGATTGAACTAACAGTAAAAATAAAAAGGTATCAGCTTACCTATAAAAGGGGATATACAGAAAGTCTTATGTGAACTGAGGAGATACAAGTGAAGATGGTACTGACAACAGCCCTACTTCAAGCACAACTATCAGATTGGAAACATAGATATTCAGAAGAGATACATTTCAATAAAGTCCTGAAAAAAACTCAGCTGTAAGACCTGACAACAAAATTAAAGGAAACTGAAATATATGCTTAATTTAATTTATATTTTTCTGTTCTATTATTTGGTAACAAGAGTTCCATCAGAGCTCTCCTGAATATGTTCAAGAAAATTAAACAAGGCCACCATCCTGCACAAGTATTTCTAAATTTGGTAGCTATACTGCACAGTACTTTCCCAAAACCAACATTGCTAACCAAGTATTTAACATTTAACCTTACCTTCCCAGCATAGTGAATAATGCAGAAGTCTGCTTTGTCCTTTAGTTGTCTTGGCTTTTGGAACTTGGAGTGTGTTCCTTGCTCTTGGACCAATTTTTCCACAAACGTCTTGTCAGTAGCTTTAGGGAACCAGCATTCTTCATCCAGTAATGCTAACACACCAGGAGGATTTGCCTGAAATTTAGTTGGATTTAATCTGTGTTAATATTTAATATATATCTTTTTAAATTTTTTATATTTAAAACACACCATTGAATGCCAAAATAAGAAGTTGTCTAAACTGATTCAGATTTGATTTAAATTGAAACAAGCTGTGGGGGAGTCCAGTCCAATGAAGGACATTGACTGGTTTAAACAAATTCATTCCACTGTATATGGAGCCAGACATAACTGACGTGATCTGGTGCTGACTAGAGCCTTGCTTTGAGCAGAGACTGGAATAGATGACCTCCAGAGTTACCTTCCAAACATTTCTGTGACGTATATGTACACAGCAGCTCATCCGCATTTCCACAGTACTTAATGTCATGCTTTTAATGTCATACTTTAATGTGGGCTAAACTCAAGACAATTATTCCTCCCAGCCACTCGATACTACTGTGGCAGCCACGGAGCTTGCCAAGCCCTGTGTTGATATCCAGTAGCAGCATCCAAAGAGATTCAGCAGCCTTAACTTGAGCAGCCAGCATAATTTTATATACTCTCTCTCTTTCCGTATAATTTAAGCACTCCATTCTTAAAATGAAGTAGGGAACAACCAATGTCTGTATTTTACAGCTGTAGAATTGTTTGACAGGATCATTTTCCTCAGAGAGGACAGACTGATGTACACAGGAAAGCAATGGGGAAAAAAAAGAAAGGTTTATAATGATTTATACTTAAAAAATTTCTAGTGAATATAAAGTTTACACATTTGAAGAGAGATGTTTCTATGTGCATACTACATGGCATCACATTTACAGATCAATTATGAAGGTACTGAAATTTGCTTTTAAAAAAAAAAAATTAATTAAAAAAAAATCAAGTAACTTGATGCATTTTAGGATATTCACCTAAACATCTGCATACTGAAAGCATCCACACTTACCTCCTGAGGCTTTTTGGCAGAAACTTTACCTTCCAAGGAGGCAGAACTTTCTGAAGTTCCATACACAAAGTGCAAACCTTTGATAACTGAAACAAGATTTCCCTTTTCCTACTCTAAGAACATAGCTCATGGGCTTTTCTGTTCTTCAGGATGCATAGCAACACTGCCAGCTTAAGTGTATTCTAAAATACATGCACAGAAGTGTAGAGAGTAGTAACTGCAATGCCCCAGGTTTAATTTAAAAGGTCATAAAATAATTTTGACAGCATAGCTCAGAGGTGTGAAGAACAATAACTTTCAGGAATGATGATCTTTGTTCTCCCCCAACTGGTCCTCCTGCTCTTTGAAGCCCTCTTCAGCTTCCATATATTGAGCACCCAGAAGAATATGTTAAAAAGCACAGTGATTAAAGCCACATTTAAGACACTGTTTTCTTATTTGCAAGGCAGATTTATGGGGAAAACACTACCCTAAAGAAATTTCAGGAATTTTGCTATTGATCTCAAATGAAAAAAGTTTACCATAAGTCCTGAAAAGCTGTCTAACTGAGCCACCACTCTAAAGCTCCTGTAACAATGGCATGGTTTAATATGAAAATGACAGGATTAAAGACTTCATTAGTACTAGGGAAAAAAGTATAGTAGCTTTGTATCTTCAGCTCAGTATTATACCCTAACATCAGGGCAAAATCCCATAAGGATAAATCCTTTTACTAATACATGGTATTTTAGACTTCAGACTTCGGCATTCAAGTTCATTCAGCTTTTGTGACAGCTCCGCAAGAAACGTCTATACAGTCTTACAATTTTCAGGCAGTAAAAGACAAACTCAGAAGTCTAACCTTTTCTCCTTAGAGCGTTATTAATGCACAAACTTACAGGTCTTTCAATTAAGTCAATGCAAGGCTGCAGATCCAGTCCAAAGTCAATGAAATTCCACTCTATACCCTCTCGTTGGTACTCCTCTTGCTCCAGGATAAACATTGTGTGGTTAAATAACTGCTGAAGCTTCTCATTGGTGTAGTTAATGCAGAGTTGCTCAAAGGAGTTCAACTACAAGAATAACATTAGTAAGCAAGAATAATTCAGTGACAGGATTTATCACATATCTGGAAGTCAAAAATTTGACCTTATAAGGAAATTCTCCAAAACTCTGCAATATTCAAATATAATTGAAACAAAATCAGAAAATGCATTATTCAAATCTCTAATGTTCCCCATTACTTATAGTTAAACTAACATATAGTAGGAAAAACCATCACGCACAAAAACTATTTAGACTAAAGCATGACTTTTTTGACACTGTAATTTAGGGTTGTCAAAGCATTTGCACACTACAAAAAAAAAAAAACCAACACAACCCTCCTGCAGCCTTGGAATGTACATGCATTAAGTGGCTCTACAGTTAGTCCAGAACGCACATTAGCAGGGAAAAGAAACATCTGATTAGCAGTGGTTTGAAGTACCTCGAAGATTTCAAATCCAGCAATATCCAGAATTCCAATAAAAGATGCTCCTTGTCGTTTGGTCCTGTCCAAAGCTTTATTAATGCGGTGAACAAGCCAGCGGAAGAGGCGTTCATAGGTGGCCTTTGCCAAAGCTTCCACTGCAAAATCTGCCTGAAAATTCAAACAGGAAAAATTATTTACCCTGGAGAAGACATCAAAAGAATACAGGCACGGATGTTATCACAAATAACTAAGTAACAGAAGAAGTTTAATGGAGTTAATACCACTGAGGAATGAAAACAAGCAGTAGAAACAGTATGTAGTTTGATTGATGTTTTTTAAAAAAAATTTTTTTTAAACTGTTCCATACAAAAACAAAAGCTCTCTGCATGTTTGATACACACAACAACATTAAAGAATGAAACCAGCAGAAGGTTAAGGAAAGGGAAAAGTTTCTTCTATTCTACCATTGATTTTTACCATATAAGAACATTTAATAAAGCTTAAATAAAGTCAGTGGCAGTACACATTTAATCCCAATTTTCTTTATTAAGAGTTAATCAGGATGAGGTACAGTTTTTCACTTCATCTTTAAAGCACCAAAACTTACTTGTTCTTTGGTCTGGGCTTTCTGAACGTAGTCTCTGCCAACTTTGATGCGCGGTGTCAGTATGGCCCGGGTGAACTCCATTACGTTCATTCCCAGTAGATGGCAGAGTTTCTGTGCGACTGGAGATCAAAGTCATAAATGGCAGCACTTAAATCCTCCACCCTCCACAGCAGCTAGCAACATCAGTGAAACAAGCTACTGACAAAGGCTGTTACGTGCCAGCTTAAGAATTGAACGGCCATTCGAAATAGCTTAGGGAGATGCACTCCTGTCCTGTGAACAGATCTACCCTATCACACAGCCCGCATCTGCAAGGGCCTCCACCTCAAAGGCTGACGAAAGCCTCTACAGAAGTACACCACTGAATTTCCTCAGCGGAATGCAAAAAAACACTAGACCTCATGAAACTGCAGGGAAGTCATGTAACAGTCCATAGCCCACACACAAGCATTCCTTCTGTTACTTTAAAAGGGAACACTCATTTTCTCATCTCCAAAAAAAAAGCACAGTATGAGGATATCACACATCAACTCCATCATACTAAAGGTTGCTTAAAAACTGTTCCAATTTAGGCAGGTATGCTAGTGTAATGCTTCTATTACAGACTATATCAAAATACGTTGTTTAAATTTTAAAAATGGGTTTGTAATATTTTATATATAAAAATAACACAGAGCAGCGCACTTTTCTTTAAACACCATGAACTCTCCTAGTGTCATGTTCATTATTTGAAATAATGCATTACTCACACCATTTTTACCTATTCTTTTTCTAAATAAACTTTCCAGTAGGTTAGGTGTTTATGATTCCATACTTCTAAAAATGAAAGTGACACTAAAGGTATTTTTAGGTCCGGGTAAGTGTTGCCCTTTAGCAGGAAGCTGTCCACACTATCCAGTATGTACTTTAACACCCTATCTTCGTAATCTGACAGCTTGCTGTTTTACTGTCAAAGTGAAAAAAGCTATTTTTACAAATCAGAATTAGAAAATAGATTTTAATACCAATATATAACAGCTTCCTTTGCCTCCCCCCCCCCCCCCCACCCTCCCCACCAAAAAAACACCCTTTCTCCACTTCTGATCTTTTC
>NW_010973093.1:5003160-5073045 GCF_000737465.1 Haliaeetus leucocephalus | reverse complement strand
CAAACATATCCTTCTCCTCCCCCCCCCCCCCCCCCCCGGTATTAAAAACAGTAGTACTTGCTCTTAAATGTTGAGATTCTCTGTCTGGCCATATATTCATTAGCAGGGTTCATGAATCAACACACAACTTAAGCAGTGAAATTAGGGTAGCGTCACAAATTGAGCACTCCTTTCACTTTAACTACATACAGGAGCATTTCTGTGCTTTGAGTTTAAAAATATACATCAGTACATCAGATAAAACTTACAACCTTAGGTGTCAAGTAGCAAGTGCTGTCAGGATCTTTAAAAAAAGCAAGAACAACTTGAAAACATTAAGTAGCTATGAGCATAAGCTTGGTACTGTGGCATAATGGATACCATATAAAGGATATTAACGATTTTTAAGGAAGGAGGTATTTTTCCCTCCCCATCCAGTACTGCAAACAGTACACCCAGCTCCTCTTTCATGAACCTGTGACATGGAATTTATTGTCCCTGCCTTTCCAGTTTGTAATAAACCATAGCTTAGGTAAAAATAGTAACAATAAACCATAGCAGAGGTAATACTAAAAAAAAAAAATCACATCCAATTCAGACACTGAAGGAGGCTGTAGTCAGCATTTCAGAGGTTTGACTGAAGGAAACAAAATCTTTTCAAGTCAAAGTTCTATCACTTCTAAGGGTAGGACTGGTTTACACTATTTCAGCTTGATTTACCTTGCACTTTAAAAAAAAAAAAAAAAGTAATTCATCTTCTTTGTTTATAACTGAGGAGGTCCATTTAAAAGGTGCAATTGTAGAAAGCCCTGACTATCCTGATGTGCTTTATTTCTATCGGGTTTTGGATATAAAATTCTGAATTATTATAAAAGCAAAGATACTGAAAAGCTTGTATTATAGTTGAAGCATGAACTTTATGAGATTGCTTATGACCCTCTGCCCTTTCAGCAGAAAAGCTTCTTCCAAATCTGGTAAGCATGAAATGGTTCTTTAAATACAGCTTCTCCCTCTTCATCCATGAAGGCTATATGGCTTTCTTGCCATCTCTTGTATCTATACTTGAAACCAGTATTTGTTTATGTATGTTTATTATCTATAGGGTAGAACTTGCTTTCCATATTCTTTGAATAGGTTCACATCTCCAGTACCCAAACAAATTCCTTCCCATCTATGGAGGCACTAACCTGACCCATTTCAGACCCATGCCTCTAAATGAGATGAATCGCTATCAAGACACTTGTTTCTCTGGAGTATGCTAGGGAAACCCATTACAGTGAGGTGTGACAATACAGATGACAAGAAGGGAGAGACCAGTTTCACTCAGTGTCTTCAGAAAGATACAATAACAAAGACCACATAACCAACTAAACTAATTTTTAAATAAAAGAGAACAGAAGCATGCTTTAACTATGATCAGAGCTTTTCAGCATCTTTGCTTTATAATTCAGAATTTTCTATCCAGTATTAAAATATCCAATAGTATCAACATATTTATATCCAATATTGTAATTCAGAATTTATGTCCAAAAAATAATGGTAATACAACAAAAGTCAAGATAGTCAGGAAGCAAGAAGCATCTGTATCTTTCCACATCTCACCTTCTAAATGGACAATGACTTAGCCAAGCCATCCAAGCTGGCACTAAAAGCCCCAAAAACTAATCCCACCCAACCTTTTTTCCTCACTGTAAAACTCAGTGCCAACTGCCAGCCAAATACCAAGTCAATGACTATTGAACTTTAATCCATACCTGCTTGCTGGAACACTTTTGGGCAGTAGGCCACCACCCTGAGAAATTGGAAAAATTTTGGACACTGCAAGCAACCTACATGCACAGCAATTGAGGACAGCTATGAAACGAAACACAGACAAGAATTTGAGTTGTGCATGTGGAGCAGGTCCTGCGAATGATGGTTCTTTCTGCTCTTCTCCCTGATGTCAACTCTGCAACTTTCATGACAGCATTTAAAAGGCTGGCACTGAAGTACTAAATTAAAAACCTGATATTTGCTTCAGCAGCTATCTTTTCTTTGTAAGAAATATACTCCTCAAAACGCTGATCGCATTGCAGGTACTAACTGATAAATTCTTAGTCTCGCTGCCACACCACTTCAGAAATCAGGTTTTTCTAAATACAGCATTCTTATGTTCAGCCATTTCACTATGGAAGTTGTGCTTGGCTCCAGGGCTCTTATCATTGGCAAGAAAACTGCTGTCAAGAACCAAAGAAAACAAACTGATTTAAGCACGCACTTTTTCCTAGTGCTTAAGTCTTTGTAGATGGCAATAAACAAGACTACAACTGAAATACTTGTTCAAAGTTTAGAAGCAATGCAAACAGCATATATTCTGTTGATGGATACTTAAATTTGTCTGCATTACAAGAATGGAAGGGAAGAGTTTTAATAATTGCCCATTAGCTATTACTGCAATATTCATGGCCTCTTTTTGGCACAGAATGCTATCAAGGAAGCTCAGAAGATCACTCTGTACTTTTAAAGATATGCACTAAACAAACGGCAGGAAGAAAACTACAGCGCAAGTTAAAGGAAGCCATACAAACATGATCAACTTACCAGTATTCTCTGGCATAGAAGCTTGATCGGTATTTCTCTCCTTCTTAAAGGAAATATTTCCAAATTGTAGCACTGAAGATACCACTTTCAGCATTGCTGCGTTAACAAAAGACATATGCAACAGTTTAATTCAAGAGGGCTCAGCTTAAATTTTTCTTCTGTTACTTGTGTCACTTTCCTTCCAAATTCAAAGTATGAGTTCAGAAAGGAAATAAAGTTTGTACTGTACTTTTTGGGCAAATGGCTTTAATTCAACTCTAGCTCATGTTAAGCAAACATTTGCTGCAGGCTGTCAAGACACCAAAGCAACATTAAATTTATGACATTAAATTAGCAAGTGTGTGTGCAAGAGAAAAAAGTATACTTTAAAGATCCAAAAGGCTCAATAACTTACACAAGATCTCATCATGTGAAAATCCCATGATATGCATGGCTTCCATAGTCTCCTGAAAGTTATCCTTGTCTTGTTGCCCAGGAATAGGGATGTATCCATTAGATAAAAATCTGTAATTGTTAAATCCTTCAAGCAGCAAGTCAGCTGTATTGGGGGGAAGGGGAAAAGAGAAAAATAAGCTAAAAAATGCTGTTCACACCCACCTGTACTCTCTTCTCACTAAATGCACAAACTATGCTTCACAAAATCAGTTCCTCAAATATGGCTACAAGCCATTATACCAGCTTCAGAAACTCTAAAAATATGAGTGTACCTTAGAAGGCGAAGCCAGATTCCCAGAATCCCTATCCGTAGCAACCTACATTAGCTCTTTAATGCATTAAGCCTGTAAACAGAACATTACCCAACTCAGATCCAGCATAATCTCAAATCCTTATTTGCAATATCCTAAAAGAAGTATCTCTATTGAAAGGTAACAGACACAGACAGAAATGGAGTTAGGTATTGATGATGACCACATCAAGAATGCTAAACACCAGTTTATCTAATACAGGAGGAAAAAGACTGGATCAATTCTCTGAAGTCTGTACCTTCATATAGTTTCACTTATCACAACCTAACAGAAATTCCCAGCTACCGGGGGGCGGGGGGAGAGAAGAAGATAACCAACATAGTGCTGCAATGGCTGAAGAAAGCCTCAGGGTTTCATTACGTTTTGGTAAAATGGCTGCTTTTCTACCCAGTTTGAAGGCATGGTCTAGAAGAGATATGGCTGTCACTGCTAACCAGGTTTGTTATTTATCAGCTGGGAGCACTGCACTTTCAATCCAGTGACTCCCAGCCAGAGACTGTCCAAACTGGACTTTGTCATGTAGGAGCCGTTTGCGTGAAATGTATGTTGTCAAGCAACCATTGCATGATAAAACACAGAAGTTATTTCAAAACAAAGCCACCTGGCTTTTCATTCTTCTTTTAAAACCTCACTGTTTCAAGACCAAACAATAGTTCAAACGTGACTGTGTTAATACTGAAATAACAAACACAGCATGCAGAAGCAACAGGTTTACAAAATGAGATTCTCAACTTACACTTCAGGTGTTCTCCTGCTCCAGCTAGTAGTTGATAGAAGATATGAAATGTCCGCTCATCTTTAGCCTGACGAACAGCACGAGACTTTTCCAACAAGTCTGATTATAACTAGTCAAGGATGTTCTACAATTTTTGTTTAAAAATGTCCAATGCAAACAAAACTTTCAAAGCAGGCTACATAATGACTTTAAGACCAAATGGAACTTTTAATAGTAATAACAGGACTATGTCCAATACGAACTTTCAGTAACTTTAAATAAGAGATTTCAAATTCAGACTGGTAGAAGCCCACATCTAATTTCAAAATCATTTCTTGGATGTTGACTGCATTTCCCTGCTACATGCAGCTGACAATTGTCTGTAATGGATCAGCTGAGGTTTAAGTGAGAGGGGGAGCTGGCCATTCTTTTTCAATCACTACTTCTGTTAAGGTTCTTGCTGACCTCTTAATACCAAAAACCCAGCAGCTCCTGAACTCAAAAGTACTTTATCATCTGAAGTACATTTATCATTTCTTTCAAGCATTGCATTTCTACATACAATCTGCACTGCCTTCAAACAGCTCCCAAATTCAACTTGTGCAACAGATAGTGTCTAATACGCTGCCATAAGCTGTAATGTTATTTAAGTTTTTATTTCTTGATATTCCATATATTAAAACAAATATGGGACAGGGATTTGAAATGGCACAGATTACAAGCAAGGATGAGTTCTTGTGAAGAAGAAAAAAATTCCCTAAGCGTTAAGTCCTCTTGTTTTCACAAAGCTCTAGGCAAAACAATTCACCTGAACTTTCATAGAAGCAAAAACTGCCTTCACTCCTGTGCTGTATAAACATTCAATGCACTTAAAATTAAGCAGTTTAACTCACAGCAATAGAATGAAAGCTTAACTTCAACATTGTTTATGATTAATACTCACATAATATTGTTTACCAAGACTTCCAATTTCATAGTTTTATGACCACCCTATTGCTATTCCCCCAGAAAACAGGCTAAACAAACTAAAAAAAAAAACCCCAAACATTACACACACATTATTTTTAGTATAAAGAAAACAACTTTAGAGAAGGGCTTTCAGTGCAAGTATTTTTACGTGTTCTTACACAATCATAAATAAAAAACGAACCTTAAAGCTAAAACTGAATTAGGCTTCAGTATTAATTGCTAGTAGGTCTTGTGTTACTGAGCCTACACTGGTATCTAAAAGACCTAAGAAAACAGAAGGTGTCCCAGCACTTCCAGCTCTATCACTTTATAATGAGCATCACCTCCCTCCAGGCAGGGAGCTGCTTCTGCAGTGCTGACGAGTGCAAAAGCAAGCTTTGGCACAACACAGTAGCTCAACTTCTGATTAGGAAGGGTTGTTTTTTTTTATTTTCCAGAAATGTTCATAAAGCAAGCACACTTTAAATGGTTTCCTTATTTAACATACCCTGTCTTTAAGACTAGTCTGAAAATCCAGCAGATTTCAAAGTGCTAAATTTTAGAGTATCTGATTTCTAAGCAGGAGGAAGTACACTGACTTTGTGGTATTTGATCAGCTATTTTGAAACAAAGGAAGAGATGGATGTTGTCAAAGGAATGTAGAAATGTGGTAACCTTTCACTGCATTCCAATGAATTCTAGGATTAGAAGCAAAACAATCGGGGAAACTTGCACTTTACAATGATGTGGCATGAAGTAGGATACATGTCTCAATGTTGGCCCCAACAATATAACCAGTAACATCAAAGTTAATCCTAATGAACTTGCCCTGCAAAGAAAAAGAGATTTTTTTTTAATTACTAATTTTTTATTAAGACAACAATGCTGTCTATATAAAAACATAATCCTACTTCCCTTCATGTAACAAGCATTTCACACAAGTTCAAATTAAATCTTTTCTCTTCAATGTGCTCAGCCATCATTTCAATGGAATATGTTATACTGCACACACACACTTTCTAAAGATTAAAGAACTAGTATTCTAGATATGTTTGTAATCCATACTTACGAAAAACTTTTCTGAAAGTGAAGCTCAATTTCTCGCACTGACAAACCATGCTGTCTAAGGTTGATAGCAACACTGAGATTTTAAGTGCACATATTTCTATAGCAAGCTTATTGGTGCCTAAAGGTGCTTTATCTGCAGCAATCCTGAATCTCAGTGTACTGCCCAGCCCAGCCTATCACACTTCTACTTCTGTTTCCAAAACCAGGATGGCTATCTGCATGGCCTCTCTTCTAGCAGTTGGTTAAAAAAGGACTAAGAGAAAAAAACATACCCATTCCTTCCATGTACATCTCCTTTTTTCCAAAGGACCAAATAAAGAGCACACTTCCCACATGTAGAGCAGCTCTTGCAAAGAAAGTGGTTGCAAGTGGATATATTATACCAGTTTTAAGCCACATCAGTTCCCCAATCTGATTTGTCACTTGGCTAGGAACATTCCCAACAGGACAACAGGCTCTGGCTTAGAGTTGGACCACTTCTAACAGCACCATTACTGTATTTCAAGTTTGTGCTCATGAAACTGTTAGGTATTCCCCTGGTTGCAAACATGTAAAGAAACCAGTGGGAACACCCCATGACTACACTGGGATCTCCATTTTCATTCCGTCCAGCATCTACAGTCCTCTATCCACATACAAACAGGTTTTGGAGTTCTGGGAGCATCACAGCAGTTTTCTAACAACTGTCTAAATGCTGCTTTTGACAGTACGTACACAAAGCCACCTACTAATATCTTCTGCGGAGGCCTTCTGAAAGCACTTTTACCATCAGTATCCAAATCCTCACTTATCTCAAGTCTGACTGATTAGTGCTATTATTATGTTAAAGTGAATTCCTGTTTGGCAGATCCATTCAGCTCAGGGACTGTACTGTTAAATATTCGACTCTCTAAGCTCGTAGAATATATGTATTCTAGCAATGACCTGACCTAGTAAGCGTATACTGGGGGGTATATTGCCATGCTGCAGACTTATGCTGGAACAAGTCACTGCAATCATGTGAGCTATTGCAACTTCTTACCCGAATATCCTACCCTTCTCGACTTCCCTGATAAAGCCCATTCACGTGAAAAAGATTTGTGTGCACAAGAGTGATCAAGTTTCTGCCCCCAACCACACCAGTGAATCCAGAGAAAGGTACAACCTACCTACCAGCCTTATGTCAGTCTCAGAGCAAAGCAACTGCTCCGTGAATGTGGTTGTACAACTTCAACTCAAAGTGATTTCTCCAAGTTTCAAGAAAAATGGTGGAATACTTTAAGTTAGCTTCAATGGTCACTCCCTACTGCTTAATCTGCAGTTTAGCTGAAAAGCCAGTGGCACCAAAACGACCATGCCAAGGAATAAGGCTTGTTTTCAAGCATGCCCTGTCGGGGACCAGCATCCAAACTCAGATTGCTGAGTATGAAGAAACAGAACACTCTAAAGCTCAGCTTGTAACTGAAGCATTATACTTTTTTATCAGTAACTAGTCCAGAAATCTACATTTAACTGTCACAAAGAATGAACTGACATTTTACTGAAATTCAGCCAACAGACTAGATACAATGCATGTGTCAGCACTAGCATGTCAAGAATGGCAGCTGACAACTTTTTACCCAGAACATGTACCACAGAGCCTTCTTAGAATGACATGGCTTGAATTTGCCATTTTACATGTGAAAACAAACATGAAGTATTACATAAGGTCTAGTCAGTGCCTTCTTCTGATATAATTCAGAATCGCTTTACTCTGTTTAATCCTTAAAAGTTATGTAATTTCTGCTGTCAAGTTACCAGTTCCATGAACAAAAATAATTGAGAGGGAATGCAGTCATTAAACGAGCTGACACATCAGAAGAGGGGACCCACACACTCTATGCTTCAAAGTTCAGTCATCACTGAAGCCTATACTAGAGAGGTGACTTACCTAGTTCATCTTCTTAAAAGCAAAATATTAATACATCCTTTTAGCTAGCACTGGCAAATCTTGCTATGAAATCTTTAATTTATCAGTTAGAGACTGTAGTGGTGGTCATCTAACAACTGAATTCTGTTTACACTATCATTATAGCACTAAGTACATGGCTTTGTAAAAACCACATCAGAAGGAAGCACTTAGCTCTGCAATATGAACCCAGCAAGCCCACTCTCCTATCTACTGCAAGCTATAGACTTTATTTCCTGAAACACAAGAGAACACTGCCTTTGGTAGAAGAAAAAAGAAAAAAAAAAAATATGATTTGACACTAGCCTCATTTCAGTCCTGCCTGGCATAACAGGCTGGCACCCTCATGCTGCATGGCAAAGACTGTCAAACCTATATGGGCTGAACAACAGCACTTCTCACTTTGTGGGAGGATATATATTTTTTAAGTCAGGTTTTAAAATGTTTGTTACTAAAAATTATTTTTTCTGCATGAGATGACACCATCTGGAGTGCATTATACTTGCTCCTTTATAAAAATAGAGCTGGAGCCATCTGAGTGATTATGTTCATGATGGCAACGCAGACTTCAATATAATACAAACCAGATGCTAACATCTTTTAGGAAAAAAGTATCCTCATTAAATTAGTACAATCTTTGATGGATTCAAGACGTGTAACAAAGTAGAATTATTGCGCAGTGAAACCTGCTGATATTATAAATCCTACGCCCAACACATATAAGCATCAAGCAATACTGTAAATAATGTAGCTATAAAATTATCAAAGTTGAATTTCTACAGTACTCTGTTCTCCCTTCTTGATTGAAAAGGCTATTTAAAGGATTTAGTCATACAGTTTTCCAGAGTCCTTATCACTAGAGCCGAGTTCATATATTATAAATCCAAGCAACTGTTGAAACATCGAGGCAGCCAAGAAATCTTTCATTTGTTCTGTAAATTTTAGTTTCATTCTCACAAGAAAAAAGATTTAATACCTCCTATACAGTTTTAAAGTTGTATTAAAACCATCTTTCCCCTGAAACAGGGGATGGCTTTTTTTTCCACCTTCAAAGGAAAGGAAGTTTTAAGAAGTGGTAAATAGCTATTCACCCCAAGTTCCATCACTGTTTTTAAAATAATGGATCACATCAAAAGCAGTTATCTGCCACCAAAACAGTATGTGAATAGAAGGCACTGACCCAACAAAAACATCAGCCAGCTACAAGAGTGCCCAACACCTTGAATTAAGTCATACTGTCTTTTTGACTTTCTTTCAGTAAACCAGTCAGACAGAAGGGCATGGGAATTTAGAGAGATTTTTATATGCAAGTTTTGTGCTTTTTTTAAAAATTGAGGATGTTCTCTCTAAACCAATGAATTGGTAAAGTCATAGCTATTGACAAGGCAGCTACATATTTAGCCAAATTCTATGTTGTTGCCATATTCCTTCATACTTTATAGTAGTTCACCAGTAATTTGTGCACACAAGCCACAGTTTAACCTCTACGGCATAGTTATATTTGTTATACTATGAGCACTACTGTCAGTTCAAAGATGGCTGAAGTTAGAAACTGGATGAAATTAAAGCAAGTTTTGCCAAAAGCCAGTGAGGATGCATCTTCAGTGACCCCAACACAACGCAGAAAGCATTGTAAGAGAACCTGAATTCATGGAGGAAAAAGAAAAAAGAAAGCTTCTGATACTAATTAGATAAATTGATAAAAGGGAATTTCTCCATAAACACTAATCAAGATTTACAGACTCTAAATAGAAAAGGAGTAACTCACAAAGCGGGAGGAGTTGTCATTTTTCACTGTCTTTGCATTCCCAAAGGATTCCAGAATGGGATTCGCCTGAAGAAGCTGACGTTCCAGCTCCCCCTAAAAACCACACAAACAGAAAAATAAACAGACTTAAGCACAGTGCACGTGTGATCAAGGCTTCCTACATTCTGCTTCTTCCTGACAGTTATTTTACCCAGGTTGTGGCAGTGATACCACCTTCAGAAGGGGGTTATTGTTTTTCCCCTCACTTCTAAATCCGCTGATAGTTTCCTCCATCCAGTGAAGAACGTGTTTTGGGGTTTTGTTTTTTTGTTGTTTTGTGGTTTGGTTTTTTTTTGGTTTTTTTGTTTTTTTAAACACACACATACACACACAAACAGAGCAGTGATCAAATAGGACTTAATGGACGTTGAAAAATCATTGAACATGGAAAAGAAAATTCACATTTAGGGCTAATGAAATAAGGCACAGACTCCAAGTACTTAAGAGGAAAAACTAATTTAACTGTTTTAAGATTTTAGTGCAAAGTTATTCTTAAACTTCATGTTTAGTGATTTGACAATACAGCTACTTTGGAATACCCATTTTCAAACTTACTTTCAAATCAGTGAAATACTCTCAATCAGCCAGACATTCATATCATTGCAACATCTCTGACCTGAAAGCACTCAAGAAGCATGCCAGAATGGCATAGTGGGAACTGAGCAACACCAAATACAAAGATCGTCTTCAACTTGCTCAATTCAGTCAACATTGCTCAGTATGTTTAATGCATTTTTTAAACGCTTAAGTTCAAGCCAATGGATGTAGAAATTAAAGTACTTATCTTAAGGAAACCGCACAACAGCTTTTACAATTGCTGTCCATGAGGATGTCTGGTAACAAAAAAAAGTCTGTGCTGCTTCCATAAGCCCAGGAGACATGTATGTACATAGAAAAATATGATATTGTCTTCCTGCTCTGAAGGATGGTTTTACCAAAAAAAGAAAAAAAAAAAAAAAGTGAAGCTGTCTGGAATGTAGTCTCAAGAACTGACATTTGTGTTCACAAACCTGCTTTTTCCAATTACTTGTAGTATAAATGAATAAAGGTCCCAGACTGAGCATCAAAGAATGGGAAACGTAAGTCTCTTAAGGCTTGCACATGAGGTAAATTCTTACACAGGAGTTTTTAAAATTCACTAGTTAACACCTAAATGAGGCTTTTATTTGTATACTGAAATGTATGTCAAGTCCTCCTGGAAACGAATAGTGGCTCATTCTTTAATGTGACCTCAAGTTATCTGCTCAAAACTTGTTTACTTCTGAATATATTCCCTTTGGGACTACATATTCTCTCTATTCTGAAGTAACTAAAGAAGAAATAAATGTGCGAGTCAGCCTAGAGCACACTAAAACTACTCAGGCCACAGTTCCTACGCACTATATGTTAGGTCTGCCAATATTACAGTTCTCATGAGCACTTTTAAGTTGACAAAAAAAAATCCACAATTGGAGAAAAACTAGATACCTGTTATAACCACTATATGCACATCTGTGATTTATATTCTGAAAGTTTCCTATGTAAACGTATCAGCTAGTGGGAAAGCATTTCCTTACACCATTCCTCCCATTCCCCTCTCCCAACCATGCTGTCAGCTCCTGCTAAGACACCAAGTATAAAAATGAGAAGCTTGCTTACCATGCTGTACACAGCTTGAAATAAACCACATTACGTATATTAAACGCAGCAAGCATGTCACAGCTTACATTTCAAGTTCTAGCTATTCTGGAAAAGAAAGCACACTGACTTCAAAATTTGACTTCTCCACAGAACTTCACTGTGCCACTTGAAAGCATCTCACTGCAGGCACGCTTCGTCCATGCTTTGAAGTGCTTCTGTGTACCATAACCTTAATTTGGTTTTGTGCAAAGGAACTTCTGCAACGCATCATAAAATAATTTTACTCAAGTTCTCCAACTGAATGCAAAAAGTTCTTAGTAGCTCATTTTTACGATCACCTCTGAGGATTTGAAGAAAACACTCAGTTGGGTCCTCAGATGTGGGTGAAAGCCGTGAGAACAGAGTGCTCACAGCCTAGCCAGCCTCTGTGGTTTGCACTCGGCAAGTAGACTTGTCATAGCCATCACTAAGAAACAGCAAACCTCTCACACTATGTTAAACTGCTTCTGATTTAGTAGCTTTCCTTTTTAGATGGACTGCTTTACAGCCAAAAACCAATTCTCTTTTTTAGAAGCGTTCAGCATTTGGGAAAGAGTGTAAATTTGGCCTATAGGCATATCTCCTGCATAGTCATGTAAACAGAACTTGGAAAAAGCAGTATCGCAGTATTGTGGAAAAAGTGAAGTCATGCAATATTTCATGCAGGTCAACATTAAGATAAGGACAGGTTATTGTCTCAGTTTCAGAAAGACCAGCATCCCAGTGATTTGGTTCGTCGTGAAGCCTGGGTGAGGCAGGGAAAATTACATGCTACTCACATACAACAGGGATCCACTCTGTAGTTCAAAATGACATTGAAACAGAAATGTTAATGATTATGGTTTACGCAATATCAACACTTCTGGATTAGCTTGTTTCCACTGATACATTTAAAATGTTTGCCAACAAACAGTTTATTTCAACCCTGACATGCTAACTTGAAGCAAAAGGAGGGTTAAACTAAACACTGCTCCATCTATTTTTGGAACAGAGAAATATTTTAGTAAAAACCCTTCGAATTGACAGAGGTTTGCAAGGAGGGAAGATTAAGTTAAAAACTAAGAATGTCTGTAACTTCTGAAAATGAGACCGTGGGCTCAGACGCATGATTGGGTTACAGAGGTTTAACAAATTACAACACGCTAGCAAAGGCATCACAGCTGTCCATGTGATTTCTTTTTGCTTCCAACATACCAGACCTAACTTGAAGTTTCTTTCATTATTTTCCTTCCCACTACAGTTTAAGTTGCACTACAGTCAGCTTTCAGAAAAATGTAAGGGAAAGAATACAATCGGCTAAACTAACTCATGGTAGCCTCTTCAGTTACCAAGCCTTGGTTACACCATAGGGAGCTGTTGCAAAGCTTTTTCTTTATTAAAAAACTCATACCCATGACAAAGACATCACTTACCATCCCACGTTAGAGAGTGGAGCATTTATCTTGCAAAACACGTGGCAGCAATTGTTTATCTCTTTCCACAGTCTTACCCTCAACTTCCACCTAACCCTCCTCTTTATGCTCCTTCACAAGTACGCTCCATAGCAGTAGGAATACTGCAACTCCTACTCTCATACAAGAAGGCTGTTTAGAACAGACCAATTACTGCTGCCCACGGGAAGAGAGGGATTAGGGGCCCAGGAAACAGGCAGCATGGCGGCTCCAGCCAACCTGAGGAATAAGAGCAGCTGAAGCTCAAATGAGGAAACATTAATTCAGGCAGCAACACTCAAGTGATACCACGTCGCTCACACCACTTATCCTAGAAAGTCAGGGGAAACACTTGATTTCAGGTTATCTGAGAAGCTATAAAAATATTCAGACAAAACAGTATGTTAATCAAAAGAATTTTGTAGTTTCCATTAATCCATCTCTTATTTAGTACTTCAATATTAAGTGTTCTGCACTGTCTCAGCATATTGGAGGTAAGCCAGAGAGAGGGTGAACCTCTTGCTTCAGGACAGAGTAACACCACTTTACAATGGTGAGAAGTGCTTTGCAATGCTGAGGAACTAGTAAGCTGTTCGCTAGTCCACTCTCTCAAAGCCAGTTAAATATTTAAAGTCTACTATTAGCTGTATACCTCTACAAGATTTCCCATACGTTATAAATACAAATTGACAGAAAATAGAAGAATATATATCAGTTCGCCTGCATAACTTTAAAAGCATAAAGAAAAACACTTGCCTGATGTTTCACGGGTTTAGGTGATTCGGGCTGTTCATTGCAAACAAACAAATGCATATGTTAGCAAGCAAGCATTCCAGCTGTAAGTTATATCCCAAATTATTAAATGTCAGTAGGTTTAGGTTAACTATATACTCACTTCATAGAAACTGTTCAAATTAATTTTAGAAAAGTTATTTGCATGTGCAAAATACTAAAACTTGTGTTTATGCAAAAGACTAATTCCAAATAAAACTCAAGATGACAGCTGGACCTTGAGCAGCAAGGAAAAAGGGCAACAGTTTAATTAGTTGTGCACTGCTTTCCACAGTTTTCCCAAACAATAACAAAAAATAAACCCACAACACCAAGCAACTTTCTCTACAGCCTTAGTCACTGCAAAGTGGTTTTGTATGGATAAGATGATCATTATTCTTCAAAAATAAAAAAAGGTTATGAAAGAACCAACAGGAAAACAATACTTGAGGAGTTTGGGGTTTTGTTTTTGCACTGTACTTCAACTATTTAAGAAATGCAAACCTGCAATCAAGACAAAAGTTTTGTTTCTTTCTTTCAAGAATGATCATCCACTTGAGAAGCAGTAAAATTTTAACAAACTGGAAGATCTTCAAATTTTGTCAGGAAGAAGGGTAAAAGGAAAATGAATGTAATAAGGTAAAACAAAACCCCCTCAAAATTAGAATTTGCACAGTTTCTGCAGAAATGCAGAAATTTTCTATTTCATTATTATTTCCTTGGCTCAGTCTGCAAGTTTAATAATCTTGAGCTTCACATCAGAGAGCTTAGGGGGAAAATATTGTGGTGAAACACACACACCAAAAAATTTTCATACCAAGCCAGATGCACACTTCCTCCATTTATGTCTATTATTTTAAACAACTAGCACTGTTTTAGTGCAGAATAACAGATTTTGACAGAGGTCTGCAGAGCAGCTGGCAAAGGTGTGGCTTATTCAGCTAAGTGATGTGAATTTTGCAAAGCAGCATCATACCTACTCGGAAAACAACTCGGGCATCTAAAAAAATGTTAACTGTTTCAGCATGAAGCTACCCCTCCTTCTGTAATCACTGGAGAAGGATAGGTAGACCTAGGAGACATTTCATTTGCTTATCTTAAGACAAGATTAACTAATCTCTTGGGGTATCCATTTCTGTCCGCAGTAGAAACAGAACCAAGCATAATCAGACACATGTAACTTCCCTGTGTTTAAATTAGGGCATGTAAAGCCCATCTGGGAAATCCTCACTAAGGGGAACTTTAGCCTGAGCAAGCCTACCTAAGATCCTGTACTTCAAACCCAATTATGTTTCTTTTGAAGTGAATAAAACAAATAATTTCACTATTTAGTGAAATTACTTTTTAGTGAAAGTACAAAGGCAAATGCAGTTAGTGAAAGGAATCATTAACCTGAAAGTACCAGTAATTATTTCTGAAGCTTAAAATGGCACCACCATGAAAGCTGGATTGTAGTGAAATTAGAGGGGATTTAGGGTGGGAAGGCTTTGGGGAGAGAAGAAGTGAATAAAAGACTAATTCTGTTCATCTGAACTAGAGGTACATAGTACCAGGATGACTGGAAGTGGAGACAGCAGTGGTGGATGGATGCAGTTCTTTATAGAACTTAACTACTTCACATACCAGCATGATTGAAAACATCTGCTGATTTCATGTATTTGACCATGAACAGCAGTCCAGGTATTTCCATAGTCTACAAGTACAGCTAAGAGCACCCCCCAACCTCAGGCAGCCTGTAGAACATGCAAGTTCATGGCAATCCCTGGGCAGTAAAGTGACAAGCAGCACTCTTCCTTCTTTTGAAAGCCATGTATGCATTTTTTTATTACTATTTTTAATTATTTCTGTATTTTGCACTGTCTTCCATCCCCATCCAAAACCACAAAGTTCATAAACTAAAGCAGAACCCAAGAGTCAGAATTAAGATTCACTTCTTAACCATATTAAAGCAACTCTCTAACACATCCATTAACAACGCTATTTCATTGTTCTTTTCTCTCATTTCTACCTCACTTAGTACACAGGGGAGTGATGAGCCACAAAGCTAAGCAGTTTAGAAGTCTCCTTTTCTTCCCTACCTTCCTTGCTCAACCTGTTCAAAATCCTCTCTAGACCCATCAGTCTCCTCCCCATGCTCACCAATTCCTTGTCCTTGTTCTCTTCCTCTCCTTTTATTCTAAATATCCCTTTCTCTACAACCTCCTGAGCCTACAGAAGAATAATTGAGAGTAAAGGTGAGAGAGTCTCCTTTGTGTGGCCTAGGAGCATGGGATAGTTTACCAGACCAGCAGATACCAGTGTGGGTCAGCTTTAGTCTGAGATGCCCAAGCTAAAGCACAATTGTTGTCATTATAAAGCTGGTCCACACATGGCATGGTTAACAACTGAATAAAGCACAATATGCTTGGCACAGGAAAAATATTCAGATTTACCAGCAAAGTTCTTAACACTAGCACCCCAACCCCCCAAATTCTTTAGAGCTCAAATTTGTTGGTTGTGAAGCTAAGGCTTTCAGTTATTTACAACAGATAATTTCCATCTTCTCTCCCTTGCTACACGCCAACTAGGATCAGTTCTGACTCTCAATCAAGCACACTACAGACAAGGATTCAGGCTCACTTTCATCCCACCTTCAGTCTTGAGAAAAGCTCATGTTTATAACTCACTGCCAAGTACTTCTCCCTCCCCTCCATTACTTGGCTCTACAAAGCGCAGCCTCTATTCCTAATTTAAGGGACTACCCTAGTCTCACCTAGCTCTGCCAAGTCCCACAATTACTAAAGCTCTATATTTTTACCACCACCACCTACCCACACTTCCTAGCACAATGCCCAAGACAATACCTTTAACATTCCTCGGGATTAAACAGGAAATGAGACAGTGGGGCTACAGATTCAAACACTCAAAAATTAGGAAATGCTAGTATTAAGGTTGTTCAGTGCTGTAATTCCACTCTCTGTGCTTGCCATGTGTTACTGACTCCATTCCCCACTGGATCCCTGTCTGAGGATGAGATGCCAAGGGCTATGCAGGACTCCTCTGTAGGCACACAGTCACTAGCTATTAGGAAAGAGGGCCGTTGGGAAAGAAAAGTCTCATGAACAAGAAGCTGAATGCCAAACGTGATGCAGCTGTCCAAGGGATGGGTAGAGCTCCTACGTGATGCTCCTCGCATAAGCCAAACATTTCACAATCAGCACTGCTGGAGAATGTATTTGGTGAGCATCTGTGACATGGCAGAACATCAGTGCTACTCTGGCCACGGCCTGATGTGTCAAACTCGGGTCTACATTTGTTTGTAATACTTTTACAGCACTCCGTCAGGCAAAACAGACAAAGTTAACCCTAGACTTCAGAACAGTGCTGGGAAGATAATTATTCATTCATCAGCATACAAATCGCACCACTAAAAAAAACAAACGCATGCAGCATGCAGAACAGTCTTAGTAATTTGCATGTCACTGATAATTATTTGTAACAGGATGGATAAAAATAAATCCATGACTAGCAGTCTATTTTAACAAGCCTATTTAGCATCCTCTCTGTGCACAGGATAATGCAAAGGTTGTACAGATGGGTACTATGGATCACCACCAGCCCTCTACAGTTCTTTAACGAATATTAGGGCTGCATATGTAACCCCAATTCAAAGACTTCCTAACTTTTGAGTGTTAGGTGTATATGTTAGACATTCTTTTTTTGCAATATACAGATAAAAATGAATTGTTACAGAACAAGGAAGACTCATTTTTATTTTCAAAACTTTTGCAACCATTTTGGCTGCACAAAATATTCTGCATTTTTCATAAACATATGCTTAATCCAGTGCTTACTATGGTAGTGCATTGAGTGAAGTGCATGATCAAAGTATCAAACTTTTATTCAGGACACTACCTGATTCTTCTTACTATGCCTAAACTATGGTTTACAAAGAATAAAAATTTTTCAGTCTTCATCATGACAGTCATCAATGGTTCATGAAGCAGCTGATTACATCCATCTTCAAAACTGTTTTGAGATGAACACTAATATCCCATTTGACCACAGTGGTAACTAGAGAAGTTAAGTTGCAGTTCAACCAGTGATTTAAATGGCATTAGCCAACACTGCATTAAAAAGAGCAACTCATCCTTCCCTTCACTGACATTTTCCACCTCAGCTCTCCCTTTTCTTTTCTGTGCCTTCACTTCATAGCAGTTATGCAACTATGCAATAAACAATGGAGGAAATCTGATACATTTAAAGCCAGATGGACTTTTTAAGAACACTAGTTTGAGCCTGCATCAGTCTCCAAGTCCAGTGGGTGGCCAAAGGGATTGTTACGACGACAAAGCTCAAAAAGGGGTGCTTCTTTTAGCAAAGGTAGTGGCATAAAGTGCTTATGGAAACACAGCACAAGAAAAGCCAAACAAACACGGAGCAGTTTTTAAACAATCAAAAATAGGGCTTCAAGTAGTTAAACACTGGAACAGATTCGCAGAGAGGCAGCATAATCTCCATTCCTCAAGATTTTCATAACTCAGCTTTACAAGGTCTTGGGCCATGTAGTCTAACTTTGAAGGAAAGCATATTTTGAAAGGAGGCTGGACAAGAGGCTTCCAGAAGTCTCTTTCAACCTGAGGTATTCCAAGTTGTCAATAGTATATTTAGAAGTACTTGGTACAAACTCTGCACAATTCCCTTCTCTGCATAATTCCCTTCTCCCCAAAAAAGCTGTAGGCAATTTTACTCCTATAGAAATTGAAGAAAATGCCAGTTTTGTTCAAGGCTGCACAGCAGTAAAGCCAAGAATATTCATAAATCACAACCTAGACAGAAAACCAATTCTGACAGATGATGTTCTAAACAGCATTCCCCAGAGCCACGTATTCTCCCAACACACAATGCAATGCCATGAACATACACCTAATACTGCTGACACTCCAATCATAAGAAACTTCCTTCTAAGGCCTGCAACTGATATGCACACAACCAGCAGCACACTCAGTCTGCACAATAAATACTTAGACTATTTTTGATCTTTTCTGAGAGATAAACCAGCAACAGTTTGAATAAGTATCAACGCACAAGGTCACATTATTTGCTTTTGATTAGAGCAAAGATTAAAGTTTCCCCATACATTTAACTAGATTTCTCCAAATCCACCTGCAGAGCAATCTTTCCTTCTCTCCCACTTCAAATCTTTGCTTTTTTTTTTTTTTTTTTTTAATTCACAGGTTGGTCAAAAGGCACCTCCTGTTTTTCCAGGAGTTTGAGTCTTAATGTTAAGACATTCAAGAATGTGTCAAGTGCCATGCACTAGAAGTTACAGAAGTTGTTGCTGCTGAATCAGATGATACTGTTTGAAAGCTTCCAATCACCAGAGACACCTGTGGTACTACTGCAGAATGGCAGGTGTATGCCAGTATTGATTACAGCAAGACACTTGCTTGTAGCAAAGGTAAATTAATACTTCACTGCAAAGAGATCCAAGTGCTCATAGCAACAGATATTCAAACCCATTCATATTTTCTAAAGCAAAGAATTGCTAAAAATTCAGTGCAAATTTTGAAGTCTGGCAGTAAATCTGAAGAAAGTTCTACATAAATCAGAGTTAGTGACAAGTTACCAAAAAAAACAAGATTCTCCCACATAAGTGTATATTCTCTTGCTTCTAATGTAATAAAATCTGAGCCTTTTATTAGCTGCTGACTTCCAGATATAGCAAGTCTACAGCAGCTTTTAAGCTTGATGATTTTTCCCATCTACAAGTTAATTTTTGAAATAACAGAAAGCCTGTTCACAAATATAGTACTGAAAACGGCATCTAGTAGGAACGAAATTCACTAAGAATTGCCCAAGTTAATTATGTTTTTGGAAAACTGAGATTTACTGCATCAAAAAGTTTTGATACTGTTTCTAGTTAAAATGCTTGCATAAAGCTTTTAATTTCACAACAGAAGTTAAACAGCTAACATTAACTGGAAATTTTGATGCAACTGCTCATTTCAGCCACTACTAAAGAGAAAATAATGGTTGAGACAAAATTATGTGGATTATATTACAGTTTATGTTTAATAAAAAAGTTGGGGTTTTTTAATGCAAAGATGGTAGTTTTCAAAAAGAGCAATAAACAAATGAGAAAATATCCCAACTTACAGGAATATTATGGTCCTTTCTTCCTTTATGGGAGGAAGCAACATGAGCAAGGTACTGAATAACCTTCTTAGTGTTTTCAGTCTTCCCGGCACCAGATTCACCTCTGCAAAACATTTCAGACATTTTCCTCAAAATTAATTTTCAACAACTTATCAATCCTTTGTTTATAGCAAACCTCATTTCATCCCATTTATGGCTTTGACTACACAACAGACTTTCACTAACCATCTAAAACCAAAAGCACTGATGTTGCAGGGAACTACAAGATATTTGTTTAAAACACTTTCTTCATCCTAAAGATCTCCTTAACATTAAGATGTTGATACAATGCGTAACCTTAGTTTGATTAAAAACTTTTGACTGTATGCCTGAAGTCCTTTGTTACCTTAAGTGACAAGAAACAGACATGTCCTCTGCCTTGATCTCAAGGCCAGAGACAGAGTTTTTTCAGAGTGCAGATACATATTTTTTTTTTAAATCATTATATATATATGTGTGTGTGTGTGTATATACACATATAGTTTTATATTTAGCATCAGTTTAATATATTTTGTATACCAGGAGCTGGTTATGAGAATTACCAAGTTGATGGAAACGTTCAGTATGTTTAGAAGCCAGTTTCAAAGTACAGTAAAACACATTTTAAACAAAAAGATTCTTTGTGCTGCTTATGACAGATTCTTAGCTAGTTTAAAAATATATTTATGGCCACAGGACTACATTAATTCATTAAGAAATTAATTTATTAGTGCAGAGTGGTAGAGTACGCAGATCAATAAAGATAGCAAACGCACCTTTTGTTTTTAAGATAGAGGCAGATTTAAAGCAGAACATGTTTAGACAGAATTTATTGCAAGGTTTACATATGCAATATTCTAGGCAGGAAATGTGACCAAGTTCACATCACTGCAGTCACAAATGATGTTACTACAGCTTTTTTTTTTTTTTTAACAGGTCTGGTCTTCAGATAAATCCACACATCAAAGGGATTACCAGGTCTAACTTAGCCATGATTCAATGGCAGTAGACTACTGGAGAAAGATCCCATTTCAAGTGAACCAACAACCACCACTAGCAACTCTGAAGTGTGTGAAGATTAAAAGGATTTTATTATAGGGATTTGCATGAAAAGAGTGAAAGTACTTGCGTCATTCAACAGTTGTTCAGAAATTAAAGTTTGGAAGCCAACTACTTTGTAAGAATGAGAAGTACACATTTTGTGTGCTTGAGTATTTCTCAGCTAAGATACTTTACAATGGAAATGTTAATTTACCATGGGAGAATTAAGCACGTTTCCTTTGCAGTCTTCATAAATACCTTCCTCCACCATGCTGCATATGCCAGTTTTGTAACTAGTCTGCATTTACTTAGGTACTTAGTACCTTCAGACCTGCACTTCTTGATCAGAAAGGCAGCTTAGAAGCATCCCTGTCCTCACATTACACTTAACATCTGCAAAAATGAGGCAATATAGCACTTGAAATTTTAACTTTGCATCTACAGAAAGGATATTACCCCAGATTTTCAAAGAGAATGGACTCTAAAACAATCTCATTTCTCCTTACCTTCCAATCCTCTTAAATCATGGAAACCCCACAGGACGACTGCGCTAGCACAGGTGACCTCTTGCTAAGAGATGGCAGTATGTGCATTTCTCCATCCATGAGCAAGAAGCAATGAGGACTGAAGAAGCTCGCTCACAGTAGCTTAGCAAAGTCATCACAGAAGAGTAGCCTACAAGAGCTAGGTACAAGCTTCAGGTGAAACAGCTCACCTGTTTGACATGACAGAACAGTATCAGCCCCTAGGTTTTGCAGGAGAAAACTTAACTGAAAACACCGCACAAAATTATTCCACAGACAAGCTGTGGTATACTTATCATAGCCTCAGTTACCAGATTGTGGCCTGCAACACTAGAGGGTTAACTAAAGGCAGCCTATTTTATTGATGACACCTCCTTCTCTGAAGCAACTACATCAACTTGTCTAAAACCATTTTTGTTCCATTTTTCCTCACAAGACAAACACTGTTGGAAAATAATACAGAATATGAAAGATTAGAAATCATTGTACTCAATCACTCAAAACTTTCCAGAGTTAGAGAGGGTAGTTCCCTTGAAACTTGTTGATTATGCTAGGTTTGCTTGTGCATGAAAAAACTTGGAAAGTATTACCTGAAGAGCTGGTTACAAAGACGATTACTCTGAGAATTAGCTAATGGCTAACTGGGTCTCCTTTCTGCCAAGATACCATCAATATGCAACACAAACTTGGTGTACTTTGGGACCACTACAAGTAGAACACCACATGTTGACTCTTAATGAAAAAATCCCATTTCTACCTGGCCCAGAGTCACCACATACAAGACAAATGCAAAGATTGATAAGTAGAAAAAAAGACCTCAGATGCCAATTCTTGCTTCTGAAGTCTATTTCTAGTTTCCCTTTGACTGTAGTGTTTACATTAACATAATTCATGACGATAAGCAATAAAAAAAAGCAGTCTTGCCTGTTTCTAGATGTGTATTAAAATATGCTTAATACTAAAACTATTCCAGCAGGTAAAAGAAGAAGAGAAGTATGGCAATATATACATTTACATTTTAAAACAATACAATTTGTTCTTATTGTCATCAGAGCTTGGGAACACATTGTTAGCTGTGCCTTTAAAACTCGATAAATAAACTTTTCTGTCAAATTACAGAAACAAAGTTTATTAACTTTTCAAGGAGGAAAATCTACTCTGACACATCCAGTGAAGAGAAAAATAGTACAATAAATACAGTCCAGATGTCGACTTTCTAAAAGGGCAGCACAGAATTTTAGAAGAGCCTACTAATCAACAGGCTTTTCTGGCATACACACCAGTAAAGCTTCATACAGCACAGGAAGGTCAAAAGCTTGCAATACATTCCTTTTGCTAAAAAGTCTTTAAATCTAATAATGGTGGTTTTTTTCAGAGAAAGTCTTTATGCAAGTTCTCATTCAAAAGCAACACTAATGGATGTTATCATCCTAGTTCTCCTCTCCCTGGAGCTTACAAGTATGCCAAATATTTCCTGCAGGATACAGTGTTAGATAGCTTTGCTGCCTTATAGTATAAAAGAATTAGAAGATTTAGGATAAAGTCCTCTTCGTTTATAGAAATAGTGACATCTGCATACTTTAGTTCTTTCCCAGGAGTGCAAACACACAGATTATAAAAATAAATTAAAATCTTCTACCTCTATCAACCTGCCCAAAAAAGGTAAACTTTTAGTAACACTATGTACAATATTTATGGAATGGAGATGGTATCATGAAGCTAAAGATTAACTTTTTCAAAACCTTGTTTTAATACAACTCAATTAATGTGTTACCATAAATTAAACAACTAAAACCCTTGGCAGAGATCCTAGCCTTACTTCAGTCAATGGCAGCTTTGCTAATGATTTCAGCAGGGTCATAATTTCACCTTCTTTATTTCAGTCTCAATTCCACTACTAGTAGAAACAAAGCCTTATGAGACTGAATTGAAATGCTATTATCAACTCCAGCCATGGGCTATGCCAAGCAGTGCATCCAAGTAAGCAAACCATCTGTAGCAATAGCCTCAAATTGGACGTATAAGGTTATTCCATCAATTATCTGAAGGATCTCTCCCTTACAAACTACGTTACAGAGGCAGGTCAAAGAAAGTCCGACAGTCGCTGGTAAATTCATGCAGTATCTAGAGTTAAAGTGCTTTTTCCCTAGAGCAGCAAAGGTTCTACTTTGAAGCAGCTTCAAGCACATTTAAAATAGGAAAAGCTTAGCTAGCATGAGCACTTTAAAGTTTTTACATGGTTTTAAATTCATTGCATGCAAAGCTATAGTGTCATTTTCAGTAAAGGAAAGTACTCTTCAGGCAAATTTATCTCAGCTACAATTTGGTTAGCAAAAATTAGTGACTGACTTCTCAACCAGCTGCAGGTTTTTTTTTTCCCCTGAGCAACTTGAGCCCAAGTCCTGCACAGAAGTAAAAGGCACTTCCTCTGCTGAACAGATTGCCATCTAGAAAAGAGGCAAAACAAACATAATGGGAGATGACTCCCAGGTCATAAAGCAAACAGGCAACAAGCAGGAAGCCGGCCATCTGACTTCCAGGAGAGCAGTGTGTTCTTCCCATTCACCCCACTTATAATGGCAGTTATTATTCCATCAACAGGTCAAACGACTGTCTGGGAAAGACCTATTCTAAGTGGAAACACTGTTCTAAAGGAAAACAGTAGTGAAACAGTTGCTTTTCTTACTGTCAAGCAGGTTTGAAGCATCTACACATCTTGTGACAGTTACAGCACTCAGCACAGCAGGACAAGGCAACACCACCACCTCTTCCTGAACTGGCACATGAGTTTCTGGATTTTAGGGAAGTCAAATTAGTTTAAAGTTGCCTACTGAAGTCCCACTGCAAGGACTAGCACCCTTCTACCACCACCCAGCTAACTATTAATTTCACTAGCAGATCAGGGCCTATGCAGGACATACAAAGTGTAGTGCCATGAGTCACACAGGACAGAAGGGCACAAAACCACACATACAAAGAAAACTTTGAAATTCAAAGACAGACTTTTCTTCATCTTACTACCTGTGCACAAAGTCTACTGGAAGCTAACAATATTTGTGAAGATAAGCATCTGGAATATATTAGGATGGTCAAATGCAGTTAGTGTCATCTATTCCATTATAGATTATCTCTGTGACTTAAATTACTGAAAAACTAACCAAACAAGCCAGTATTTTCCATGCTGGGAGCCTGGATCACTCTAACCTTTCCTCTGCCCTAGGAGTTTCAGTTTATTTCTATCATTCCTGATCAGCAGCAAGCTCTGGGATGAGAAGTTCATCTGGAAGCAGAAGGTCCTTCTGCAAAGAAGTGGCACCACCACCTTGAAACCTGGGCAAGTTCTCCTCAGTGCCCGATTTCACAAGACACGGGTATACTGACCCGCCGCTCACAGGTCCCATGGCCAGCAGTGCCTCATTTCATACAAAGCAGCCACTTACATAAGGCACCAAAACATGGAAGTATGCTCTTAAATTGTTTCTAGGAGACAGTAACTGCATAAGTAAGAGCCCCAACAATGGTCTTTTGTCCTCACAACAGCAGTTGCAAAGAACAGAAGAGACACTTATTCTCAGACACAACTGAGCACATCTTCTGCCAGTTACAAATTAACAGATATTTACAGTCAAGGCCTGTAATTAAAAGGACGTCTTAATCACCTGGCTAATTTTCTGAAACAAAATAACTGATAGTTTGGACTAGCACAGAAGAGTCGCTAATTGGCTTTACTATTTACAAGGCTGCTTTATAGCTCCTTCATTTCTCTCTAGATGCTTCACATCATCTCGACACCAGTTGTCTAGGGAATGTTACAAGCTGGACTCTAGCCAGAGGTTGTATACAAAAATGCTTGGTATTTGCTGCTGTTGTCCTTTAATAAGCAGCCTCTATTCCCTCCACACCCCACCACTCCTACTGAAGCCAATTCAGATTAGATATCCTTGTACGGCTGCAAGCATCTGCTAAATGACTGTTTATCAAGCCCAGTCTCAGTTTGAGAATACCATAAGCTTGTGGTAAGACTCTCCAATTTAGACTACACTAGCTTAAAGTACAGTGCAGCACATTTTCATATTTGACTTTCCAAAAGTTGCCTTGCAGCTAAAGACAACAAAGCCAGAAAAGGTTTGAGTATTTGTCAGATTCCTAGTATACCACAACAGAAATTTCTTCATCTTGGTCATCAGCTTCCAACAGCCTAGCATGCCCATTTAACATTAACAGACAGCAATAATCAAAGAGAAACAACAAAACTTAGCAAAATGTCAGCAGCTGCAGCTTCTCAAAGAAAAAAAAAAAAGCCTGCAAAGCTGTTCATTACAACTCTAAATCTTACAGAAATGAAAAAGAGTACAGTGAGGTACGTGTGCATCGCAAAGTTAGCACCACTTTTCTGTAATTGATTTCTTAGGATGCTGGGTTAATACAGGCTGATAATGTACTTAGAAGCTAGCAGGAACAAGAAGTTGCTGGAACTAGATATATTTTCCTTTCTTTTCAGCAAACTAAGAATTTACAGACAGAAGATCCTAAATAAATTTTCATTTGCACTCCAGTCAAGGGGGAGTGATTAGATGGAAGCTAGTTAACTCTAGCTTCCCAGAGAAGTGCTGGTTTTGGGGATTGCTTGTTTGCTTTTTATTGGAAAGCTTGATGAACTAAACTACAAAGCAACAGAGAGCTCAAGCAACCTTACTAACAATTTGTTAGTGGTTAGCATCCCGAGATTAAACCATCCAACTTCAAAGCTAAAAAGAAATTATCACCATTATTGTTTGTGCAGCTCCTCCCATCTCATCATTAACCAGGCAATAATCTGGCTTTCACCAGTGTCTGATAAATCATCCAATGGAGTCAGGAACTGCAGGTGTATGTGCCTGTGCACATATTTGGGTTTTTCAGTTGGTGAAAGGCCAAAGGACACATAAGAAATCACATCACTACTACCTGAGGAAATCAGGGTTATACCACAGAGCAGGTAGAGTCCTTCTGGACATGGGAAAGTGACTTTTGTTTCACTCGGAGAAAAGCCTCTCTATAAGTAATTTCATCAAAAAGTTTCTCCCATGAACTCTGTCCCTGGGGCTCAAATACAAACCAATTTACAAGAACAGATGTGGCTGGGGGAAAGGGGGGGCCACAATGAAACAAATGAAAGACACCAGAAGAAAGGAAGTCCATGCATAAATATCTATAACATCATATGCTACTAACTCAGAATAAAGCCCTGTAGACTAGTCTCCACAGCAACGCCATTGTCTATACTTGGTTCCCTAGAAGATGGGAAGTGGAAAGGGAACAGAACAGAAGGTAACAAAAAGAGAGGAAGATGGCACACCATGTTTGTTCAGAGAATACTCTTATTTCTACAGCAAGAGCAGGAAGTCATCTATGTCATCACATCTGGATTGGAGAACTGAATGACAGCCACATCAGCTAGCAATCCAAGTAATACCCTGCTGAAGAACCAGCTTCCATGTTAGGTGAAGGACAAGAGGTTCTGCGGAGACAAGCATCCAGAGAACACGACAGTGGTTTTTCCCCTTCCCCTCCTGGTATTAAGTTTGACTTTGAGAAAATATTACTAACTTTAAGATCACCAGTTTATGCAAAACTCCTCATGGAACATCAGCAGGTGATGAAGTTGAGACAGGAAACCTCCAAGTAATCCCACTACATTCAAAATAATGAGATGTGATGAGAGGCATGCTTGGAGAACCATCCATCAAGGCTAACCCACTCCACACGATGCATTGAGATGAATGCCTGTTATCTGCAGCATTTCAATGGAATACAGTTTATTCTTCAGCACAATTCTTTTGGGGGGGGAGGGGGTGGGATCAAGATAATTCTCAGCAAACTGTATTCCTCAAATCCACCTGCATACCTCAACAGGAATACTGCCTGCATGCTGTCCTGTCATGCAAACAATGACTAGTCTCTACCAAATGCTGAACCAACCTGGATCATTAGGCACTGTTATTCCTGAGACAAAGCATGAACAAATCTCCAAGTGTCTATGTAATATCCAAGATAAGACATTCTTTAATGTAGCTGCAAAAGTGGTTTAACTAGGTTAGCAAATACACTAAGTGACACCCTTGCAGCTTCATGACATGTTTGGACACAGCTAGCTATTTACTAGAATAGTGACTGCATGAAGGTAACTGCAGGCCTTTCTGGGGAAAGATTGGTATTTCCAATTCCGATGGACAGGTGAAGACAATGAAACAGCCTCAGCTTTAAGGTGCACACTTTCATGCCTAGGGTCAAAAATACCATATGTACCAGATATAAATCAAGATTCAGTTATCTATTGAGTCCAGAAGGATCAAAAGCTTAAGGTCATCTTGCAGATGAGGTAGTAACAGAACTGAAGACAAGTGTTTAAAGGTTTTCCAAGGTAAGTATGAATGAATCACACATTCACTAAGTTAGAACCAAACAAAGGAAGGCACCTGGAAAAGTGCAGAGATGGTCTTTGAAGACGAAGAACAGAAGAACTGAAACCAAACCCAAAGGCTTGAAATAGCACCAATTTTACACCCAAGAATGCCCTTGAGAGCAGCACTCCTGGCTGTCAAGACAAAAAGGGAGCTGGATCAAGAGACCAGGTAAGGTGTTGTTCAAATACTACTATTACTTGAGAGCTGATCTAGCCCCCTATTCTAAAGGCCATGGAAGGTAAAAACACAGGAAACTTGATCAACTACAGAGAGGGAGAGATAGGCGAAGATGCTAACCAGACAGGCCTTCATCAAGCAATGGGAGAGACTTATCTCCAGGATGTACACAAAGACAATTACAGTCAAGGCAGTCAGAGACAGGAGAACAACAGGCACACCACAACTGTCCACTCATCTAAATGCACAAGTCAAGGGATGTTTTCTTTCTCACTAGCTAGCTTGAACCACTCCTACTGGAGAAAAGAAAGAGTATTCTGAGGACTTTCAGCTCTACTAAAGATCAGGGTCAATCAGGTGATCCAGGTCCCAAGACAACAGGTTTGGAATGAGATGTCTCAAGCCTTTTATGAACTGCCAAAGGAGTTTCTGAAACCACCTCCCATGCGGTTAAGACACACTCCTTTCACATTACTTATTCCTGCCTTAGTCTAAGACCTGTAAAACCAGTGGCATGGAAGGGAAATACACACAGTTTACCTCTTCACCACAGAATCAGCAAAGCAATAGAAGTCCTGGACACTAGCCCACTCTTGATCAAAACAAGAGACCTCCTTTTAGCCTGCTACACAAGGGAGTTTACCATGGCCTTGTTCCATTCATGAAGAGGAATTAACATCCCAGCCAGTCAGATGTCAGGTACTGAGTTTGTAATGCAAACCTGACAAAAGAATACAGCTCTCCCATGAAGCCCATGGGGGAAACCATGTTAGGGACAGTACTGCAGCAGGCAGCTGTCTTTATAGTCTATTTGTTCAAAAGATACATGCAGGAGAATACAAACGGTTTTGATGGCACTTCTCTCTGAATTGGACACATTGCTGAAAAGCAGCCCAAGACAAACCTATTTTAAGAGAAAAATGTTTATTAACCTGAACAGCAGTCTGGTAACCCCTACTATTCTTTTTTATAGTCAGCGTCTAAATGGTGCTGATGGTTAGACAGCATTAGCAAGGTCTCCTGGGCTATGGTGGAACATTGGTGTTCAACTTCAAGGTGACAGAAACACCTTGGATCCTACCATCTATCATATCATGTGTCTTCATACTCTCAAAAGGTAAGACCTAGACTGGATGTTCTTTGGTTCTGTACATGCAGTTTGGAGAAACGATGCCTTCCCTTTCATAATTCTGAGGCCAGAATGTGGACAGATCTGTCCACATTACTAAGGAAATTTGTATTTCCTTGTAAACCATGTTCAGTGATATTGATCTTTTTAACCTTTTTTTTTCTTCACGTGGCTGTGTAAGAACTTCAGTAAGAAATGCAGGTTAAAGAAGCAAGACAGCCAATAGAACCTGGAATCTGTGGCTCAGAAATGCAGCTTTATGAAGACTCTGCCACTTCTGTTAATTGTAGCCTTTAACACTGGTACAACCAAGACACTGAATTGAAGGTAGCAAAACTTGTCCAGTGTCATGGTACTAATAGTTTCAGTACTTAGCTTTGTGATATGATTCCAGGACAGTGCTGAAATCCTTTGGAGATGTATTGTTTACTGCTTCTTAGCACCAGCTTCTGAAATTTTACATGGAGTAGATTTGCCACCAACATTTTACATGTCCAACAGAAGAGACGTCCTCAGGGCCATCTCTGAGGGTCTTAATATTAGGACTGCACTCAGAGCAGTCCCCAGCAGCTCCAGACTTCAGTACTGGATATGGTCACATTCTCCTGAGGTCTGACTGTAGGGACATACATCCATTCCCCACCCCTCACCATCTGCAAGCAAGCATCCCTCTGCAAAGGGATGTACAGCAAGCAGCTTGTCAACTGCCTAGCCAAGATGGGGAACCTATCACACGATCCAGATATTTCATGCTTAAGTGTGTTATACCAGGCATAAACCAGGATTCAATTATCTATTCAGTACAGAAGGATCAAAAGCTTATGGTAACATTACAGGTGAGGTAATAATAAAATTGAAGACAAGGGAGCTAAAAGGCTTTCCAATTTGCAAATGAACAGATCAAACATTCATTAAATCCTGTAGCACTGCCATTCCAACCTTTGTGGTCTCAGCTGACCATATAAAGGAGTGCAAGGTTCAGGCATAGGCACAAAACATGAAGCTACTTCAAAAAATTCACCTGAGGCAAGCTCATACTGTCGAAGCATCCACAAATACACAAGAACAAAGCATTTCTTTTCACTCTGGGATTCCATCCCTGTTTTGAGGGCTATTTTGTACATTGCACATGAAGTAGTCATCACATGAAAATAGAAGTCCTACTAAGAGCAGGAACCACTGACCTAGAGAAGCCTGTGTTAACTGGATCAACTTTTATCTTAGCTACAGAACTGTATTTGCTTCTGTGTCCTTAAGCCCCATGAATCTTGTACTCATAGTATCCATAGTTCAAAAAAGCATGGCTTGAAAGGATCCACCTTCAGTCTTGTCTGGAGCTTGATAGTTAGAGGCACTTTTGGAGGAAGCAGGAGATGAAGATATGAATCCCTTCACGTCAAGAAGGAAACTGAATCCAGGTCTCTTTCCAGCAATTAATCTAACCATTGAGCTATTTCAGGAAGCAGGCATCCTCACGAACTATGGCCTCAATGCAACTGGTATGCACTGGCACACAGCATGGTCATCTGATCACGTAACCAAGTCAGAGGCATGCAAGGTACCGTATCTTCCCTCTCTCCCTCAGATAATTGAATATGTTAAGTTATACCCAAGACTGCTAACTGCAGGCAGTTTCAGAATGGAGCCAAGGTGTGGTTTCACAACACAGATGAATCATCCTAACCCCCAGGGTGCTACCAACAGGGACAGTTCCCCTCCTGCATGTTCATACCTCCTGCTTCAGGCTAGCACTCTCCTTTGAGCCCACAGTGTGCAGACCCAGAGAACGAAACTGCTGCAAAGGATTATTTTGTGGCAAGGTCAGTTTTCTCCCAGCTTTGCTCCCTGAACTAGCTTACGTTGGTTGCCAATCCCCAATGGTAGCACAAGAGGCTGCAGAAACACACAGCTTATGTGATAAATGAAAGGAAACTGGATCACCTCTTTTAACAGCAGCCGAAAGACAGATTAGCTCGGTAGTGTCATTAACCTGAAAGCACATTCATATTCTGAGTAGCCCACCATTGCATTTCCAGATCCCAGAGAAATTTAAGCTGAAGCTAGAAATTTGCTCCTGGGTGGGGCAAATTCAGGTGCACACAGAGAAAGCAAAAGGAAACCTTAATGTCAACTTCAGAGTTCTCCCGTTTGAAGCAGATCCAAAGCTAAGCTGTTGCTCAGCAGTGTTTCTAGACCAACTTTTGATTCACATCCCCCTTGGGCACTACACATTGAGTAGTTACAACAAAGCATTTCAGACAGATGTACACTTTTGAAAGCTTTTTATTTCTGATTCAGGTCTCTTGACTGGCATTTTTAAACTACATTTCTTAAGTAGCACATGCCTATAAAACTTTCAATAAGGTGGTGAATTATGGTATTAGAAGAATATATCCCCATATTAAATATCACTTCATGCTACATCTTTAACCATTAGTCACTGCCTGTCAAGATTAAAGACCAAGTTTTGACTACTACAGCTGTATCAAAGACCCCTTTCACAATACAGATTTCCAAAAATGCCCAAATGAAAAGTGTTCACTTACGTGCAGAGAATTGATTGGTCCTCACGGTCTGCAAAACAAGAACAAACATTGTTATAGTTTTTTGTTTATACTGTCCTGTAATTTGCAAGACAGTTTCTTTTAAATGAACATTTAAAAACCACAGCTTTTCAGCTTAACAGTTCTAAGGACACTCTCAAGCAATTTTTATAATATCCCTTAAACGTTCCAGTTCACACACACACCCCCCTCAAACAACAGCTTAGACATTCCTGAAAGTTCTGCCATTTCATATAATAAAGCCAAAATTTTGGTTAAATTTAGTAATAATCCATGGTAATATTTTTAACCATCTTTTCAGATAAAGCTGGCCCAACGTTTTATTCTGTATGCACCCTTTCCCAGATTAATCAAATAATTTAGAATCTTAACTATTAAGTGAGAAGAAAAACAGTTTCAAGTACACAATACTAATGACCAGACACTTGGAAATAGCACTAACATCTCCAGCAAACAAGTGCTTTACTCTACAGCTTTTTTTTTTTTTCTTTTTTAAATTAACATGCAAGCCTGAAGTGCTTCCATAATTTAGCTTATTCATTAAAGACTTGTCAAAAGGAGATCCAGGGAAATACTGAACAGAGCCGAACTCCACAATATGGTGTGGCTCAGCACTTTTGTGACACCCACTGCTGCGCTCACGACCTTTGAGAAGAATGCCTGAAGGTCAGTTATACCCTGAAAGAGGTATTTGATAATTACAGGATCTTTACAGAATATATTTCAACATCATACACTCTATATTAAAAACTATATAATCCAAACACTTAAATATACCTGCAGAAAGTAAAATGTTAAAGGTGTTCTCCACCCCGTTTGAGCCAGGTTTTTCAATGAGTTCAACATCTTTTTCATAAATCTGCATCACAAAGATCTTGCTTTTACACTTCAGCTGTTTGTCACTAGCTCCAAAAGAATCCAATTGCCTCCTGCAAGCTCAGAACCTCAAACAGGTTTTGAGTCTGTTCTGACTGGTAATTTGTAATGGATTACATTATAATAAATAAAATCAAGCTTTATTTTGTTCAAGTGTAAAGCTCAGGACTACATGTTAGACTCCCTGCCACTCTCCGCATACAGCCCTTCTTGAACACAACGCTCTGATGGACCACAGAAAGGGAGTATTTGGTAATGTGATGATCATTATTCCCTCTAGGACACAGAGTCCAGTAGTAGCAGGATGAACAGACAGCTTCTCAGTTGCTACAAGGCAGCTTCCCCACATGCTTAATAGGTTTGAAACAGATCTATGTCCATATATACAGCCTCAATACATTTATGACCATTTCTGGTAAGCAGAGTAATATAAACAACATTTCACATTGTTTCAAAATGGGTCCAGAAAAACTATTGTTCTGAGTTGCAAATTACTGCTGAGTTTTGCAGACTATGAAACCAGTCATCCTATGTAATGAGCTGAGTTCATCACACTGTTGCATAACAACTAGTATTGAAGCATAATTTCTACTTTAGCTAGGTAGCATCTAAAAAAAAAAAAATCTCCACAGTGAGTTGCGTTTCCTCCCATTACACTGCCTGATGAACAACCCTGATACAACAACAGTTCGTGTTCAGCCACATCAGCTCCCTGAGCAGGCTTGCCACGCAGCAGCAGAAATACAAGTTTCAGCACAGACAGGCAGGACTGCCGATTGGGGCACAGACACGTGGATTTAGATCAGCACGGGCTGCCATGGAGCCTGGCAACCAGGACATACAGCGAAAATAAAGACAGGCTGCTGTTGAAGGGGCAATTGTGTCCTGTCCCCTTCCTCCAGCTCTGGCAGCACTCATGTCATCAGTGTAGCACAGCCAAGAGGTGAGCAGTAAAGCTCCCTGACAAACTGTTTTTTGGTTTGATTTGCATTGAGCTGAATCAGTGCCCTCATACACTGCACAACTATACAAAAAAACTGTACTGGTGGAAGGGAGACCTCAGATCCGTTTTCTACACAACAGCCCCAATGTACCTTGGATCAAAAGGCTATCTTCATACAGACACAACGCTTCTAAAAAAAAAAAAACAAACCAGCTAAAAAAGACCTGGTATCAGCAAAATATGGTTATTTTAATTAGTTTATGAATAGAAAGTTTGAAGGACATGAAGTCAAGTCTTTCAAAGCAGGCAGATGCCACCACATCTTGCCGCAGTTGGCTAAACCATAGGCTTGCGGACTGCACTGCTGGCAAGTTTTAGACTACATTTTAACATCAAGTATGACAGAAGATATGAGGTGCTTTCTGACTGAAAAATGTTAAAAACATGCAAACAGTTGTACCTTCAACCTCTTATACTAGCTTGTTCAAAAACTGCAAGAAATACCAGTGATCCTCTTACCCCGTTGTGCAGACAAACTGTACTGGGTTGCACTTGACCAGGAGCGCAAGTCAAATCCTGCACCCCTGTGACTATCTGTGTCCTGCAAGCAGATGTTACCTCCAAAAATCCTACCTACAGGGTAACAAATAGAGCAGAATGATTGTAGTAGCACAGCAGAAGAATATTAGTTTAGATTATTAAAAGTGGGAAAGAAAATAAGATTGTAAAAGTTGGTGATACACCTGACAAGACCGCAGTGATCATTTTCTACTGTCATAATGACAATTACTGGATCATTTTCTACATCTGTATGATGTACAGCAACTCCTGTACAGACACAGCAAAAAAAAAAAAAAAGAAGGGGGAAGCCTGTGACTGCAAGGAAAAAAAAAAAGCTGAGAGTAGGCAAAAGCAGTGGGAATATGACAATAGAAACAAGAAAACACTCTAAAAATAAAGTTTATGTTCCTCTGGTTTTGATATACAGCAGCCGGTCTTGCAAGTCCTACCAGAAATAACTTTTTGCTACCAGCAGGAGACAAAGCCCAGAACTCCAGCACCAGTCAGATGTACTGTATGCCCACTTGACAGCATAAACTAGAAAAAAGTGCTACTTTCTGACCCTGACCTTTTTCCAGGGGTAGCTAACAGTGACTCCTGCACTTCACAGGCAACTCCATAAGCCAGCAAAAAATCAAGATAACATAGGACAGTACAGTTGTTCTTTTAGAAGAAAACTGCTGAATGAATGCCAAGTTGGTACCAGGAGTAGAGTGGAAAGTTAATATTTCCTAGGTTTAGTATTTATTGAGACATTTTCTAAAGTGACAACTTGATTTTCCCCTTTCTCATTTCCCAAGAATAACCTCTCTCTGTAATTTTGTCACTGTAGCTAAGCCACTTCAAAAAAATAGTTGCCTCTAAACTACAGCTCTTCAGTTTATCACTTCTTAAAAACTTAAGAACACAAGTAACATTTGCCTTGAAATTGAAAGTAGTTTATTTGAAGGCAATGTGCATTTGTCAATGCTTTGTATCATGACATATTTTACCTGTCAGTTTACCATGCAAAGCTAGTGTTCTACAACATGCAAGACACTATAAATGAATTTTCTTATGCAATTAGTCCTAGAGAAAGTCTACAGAGTCCAGACAGTTGCATGCATTTTGTCATTGCCAAAATCTCCAGCAAGTGCAGCAGAGCTTTTTTATTTTCTACGTCCGTGAGCGTGAACTGACACAGACCTATAAAGTAAGTTATCTGGTACTCGAATATGTTACTCCAAATCCATTTTACTGTGTCCACCTGGACTCTGAACCTCACAAACTATGAAAATGGAAGCAAGACAACAGCAAGCTTCAAGTTTTACCTTCTATCACTTACGTATGCTAATGGCCAGTTCCCACATCTAGCACTCAACTAACAATAACAAAAAATTACTGCTTGAAGGCTCAGGATGATGTTTCATATGTTGTCAAATGCCAGATGCCCTTTGTCCCAAGAACAAGAGTTGATCTCACTAACCCATTCCAAAAAAGATTCTGACAAAATTACTAACATGGAAGAGTTATTTATGGTTTGTTTGTTTTTATTTTCTCCTCCCCCAAATAACACAATTTATCTGTAGTCTCAATTTCAAAGCAGCTGGTCCCCTTCCTAAAGGCTCCAAGGAGCAGTAACTACCTATCTGCTAGCCTATCTTTTGAAAGAACTGAGCCCTTATCTGGCACTCTTGCCAGATTTGTTATCTGGGGCAGGGAAGAAGTACTAAACTTCTCATCTTTGGACATATATCTCAACAATATTTTCAAAAAACTGCATGATTCTCTGTGACCCAGCTTCAACCTGAAGGGCAGCAGGCAGCCCACAAGACAGATATTTATTTTTTTTATGACAGAGAACATGCCTAAGTCTTAAAAATAATCTGCCATCCTTTGCAAAATTTTTACTAGCATTTTTTTATTAAAGCCACAGTTTTGAGGTGGTTGTTCATGGAAACCTAAAAATATTTGGAAAACACTTAAGTTTCTGCATATGTCTTATGATTCTTAAGAACCGACCAAAAACATCTCTCTCTAGCAAAGTCTTCATGAGATAACATTAGTCTAACATCAGACAAACAGATCTGTAGGAATATATAAAGACTAGACCAATTCAGCAAATCCCTTGGGGCTTATAAGCAAATTGCAGCAGTAAAAAGCAGAAAAATTTAGCAGGCAATCCTCATCTCCCACCTTTAGAGCAACTAAAATAGGAAATACAAATAAATTACTCTCATGGACAGCATTAGCAAATTTGACATTAGTTGTCTCTGTTACTCCATGCAAAGGGTGAGAAAGTGTATTGGTCTGGAATGGTTGTTTAACTCCAGACAAAGTCACAATGGGTACATTACATTTTAAGCATGTAAGCAGACAATTTAGTGGGGGAAAAAGAAGCACCTTTAAGACAACTTAGATAACACAACTTTTGCTATCTGCATAAATACATTTCAAGTTACTCCCATATAACTCAATACAGTTTCATTATAAGGCTGAGCCAAACTAAAGACTTCCAGTTTCTTAGAGCAAGGTGTCACATTTCTACCACACCAACAGCACAGTTTCTGTCCTCTGAGCAGACAGTGGTGCTTGTCTGACCATAGGTTAAAGCAGCTCGGCTCCTAATCAAGAGACTCAGTCAGTCAGTTTAACTCAACCAGATGAATATAAGCATGAGGACAAGTATGTTGTAAGAGGGGATGAAATAAGAGGACCAAGCTCTTAATTCAAGCTACATCCATGACAGCAACCCTTTTGTTTTAAACCAACACCAAAGTCCCACGGCAATCTATCACTTCACTTCAGATACATAGCTTGGAGTCAAATATATCCCAAGGTCTTCAAACTACACTGAACATCATAACAGTCAAGTTGCATAGAGAACTGTTAGTACAGCATTCCTAATTTGAAAAACAAAGTTTGAAAATTATGCAGAGTCTATGAATAAAAACAAAATTTGATCTTCTGCTTATGAAATAATCTTTCTATAGACTAGTATGTCCTTTTGAATGGAAGAATTTGGAAGCACAAAGGCAATACAACTTGACACTAGCCTTAGGCTGAAGCTCCCCCACCGCTGTAATTCAACTTGAGCTGCCATTGATGTCTGTCTGCTTCCTCTGCCCAGTTTCACACCATCCTGTTCCTCCTTTTGAACCAGCAGCCGACTGCACAGATGCACGTGATGCTAGTTCAAGTAGCTGATGGAACTAGCAAAATTTAGTTTTCAACCAGATCAGCTCCCTGATCCAGTTTATAATGCAGCCACACAAACACTGAAATTAGTGTATGGAAAGTGAGAGAATCACCTCTTGTACCAGCTACCCACGCTCTGATCACCCTAAAGCTACTTCAAAAAGCACACTCCCCAGCTCAGGTTACCTGCAAACCATTCCCAACTGGATATCTGCTGCCAGCAGAAAGTGCCACCTCCTCCATCCCCAGCATATATTCACACTGCCTCCCTTGAGCCAGCACTGGTAGTCACCTACAATGAACCAGTCCATGAGCCATACTAGCAGAAAAGTAATCCTATCAAAATGTGTATCAAAAAGTGGCTAATGGTTAGATCAGCTTATGCTGTATCAAGCTATATGTTTAGAATTTGGAAGTATCAGATATTGAACCATTGCTTTCATTCCTGCTCTCCTCCTCCTTCTGCTTCTACCCAAAGGAAGACTGTCACACCTCAAGACAAGAATAAGCTGCTGTGTTAAACACCTACTGTCATAGAGCTGAAAGACATCTTACTGATGCAAGAAGCAGCAGCCACATTAGGGAAACCCAGTCACACAACACTGAACAGTACAAACACTTTGAAGAGAGGCCAAGGAGAATTACCAGAATACAAGAAGGACAAGAAGAATTACAGCTCGAAAACCATTTTTCCCTACAATCTCTTAAACCTACTTTGCTCTAGCCTCCCCAGAGGAATATGCTCTGGGGACAGCAATTGGCAGCTTCTCAAACCAACCTGTTGCTTGGCTACAAAGGAGTTGCCATGTTTTCTTGTTTGAAAATCCAGTAAGAACAGATCCTGAGTTTACCTTACTATGTACAGATAATAAAATGCATGAAGTTTTGACTGTCAGAATACAAAACATTTTACTCCATATCCCTTCTCTCACCAAACTATGAAAGGATTTTTTTCCCCAACTAACAGACTAGACCCAACAAAACCCCTGTTAATTTTGGGGAAGGCTCCAGATGTACATTAAACACATTTGTTGGGTAATTGGTTCAGGCAGGATGTTCCGAGAAGTCATAGCTCAAAGCTATAGTCTGTCTACAAAGAATTACTGTATTTTAACAAAGCAGCTTTTCTTAAAAGCATGACTTAGTTCTGCTTTGGTCACACTATAGTTATTCATAAATTGATACAAGATAATCAAACAGAAAAGGAAGAATCTGTCATCAAGTTCCCTACCGAAACTCAAAGGCTGTAGCATTGCAAACACAGAAATTTTATCACAGAACAGAGCTTACAAGTAAACAGATGCCCACCCTCTACAACTGTCTTTGCTCCAATTGCCCTTTACTATATTGATATTTTAAGTATTGCAAATGCCCAGATCTGCCTTTATCCCTCACAATTTGACTTGGAATGAATGGAAGAACCCATTTGGAGCTACCCCACACAGTGAACTGCCCAACTAGAAAGCAAATATGCAAATATATGAAAACAATTCCACAGATGTATTACCTGCTTTCAGATTTAATGTATCTCCGATTACTTTGACAGCAACTACAATTCTTGTCAAACACAGCAACTTTCATACAAACATTGACTGTCTCACAATCCTGCCACCTTTCCTATAAGTATCCTCCTTTTTGCATCAAGTCTTTGTTTAGGTAAGAACATGAAATAAGTGTGCCAAGATAAAAACGTTAATTCTAGGAAAGCAGTGAAAATGGATGTATGTGAGTATTAACCTGCTTTCCCAATTCCGGTTGAAGAAAAAGTTATGGGCTACTACACTTCCAGCCATCAATCAGCTGGAAATTACGGAGAGGGAAACAGTTCTTATTTGCAGGTATGTCAAGGGTTGTCCTTCCCAAAACCCAAGTGCAAGACACTTGCGGATCATTCATTTTGACATAGCCTTTCCTTTTATCGCTCTAGAGCATGAAATACCTATTTAGCAGTGATAAAATGACAGCCCCATTTCTGTAGCAGGCATAACCAAAAAAGTTGCTGGTTTTGTTGGGGTGGAGGAAGCAACTTCTTTGGTATTTCTCAAATGGGAGAAATTGTTGTCTTTCTAAAAAGAGGCAGTGGTGTAGGGGGAATGGAGGGCTCTTGTTTATTTTTAGACAGTATTTAATACTCAGGTGCCATAGACCATAAACGAAGAAAAGCTTGGTTCCCTGGTCAATAACCTTGTTTGTTGTGGATGTAAGGCTTGGAAGATCTGTGTGTATTTGCCCTCTACTGTAGGTGAACAGGCTCAAATATCAAACTATTCAAGGACATTTAAAAATTGAATTCCTGACAAGTTTTGTGAAAACGGATCACTGCCTGGAGGAAGGAGACCTTCCTATCAACACAGATTTTGCTGCTGCCAGAGCATTCACAGGACCAGGTCATAAAAGCTACATAACATTATAAAGCACTCAGGTGGTCTGACAATCTACCATTCTTTGATTCCAAGCTCTGAATAACTTTTTATTCCTTTTTTTTTTTTTTCTTTAAACCAAGTTCTACTGGACTAAGCATGGAAAGAGATCTGGTTACAGAGATGAAGCATGCCTTTATATTTTGTGTTTGTCTTTAAAATGTTGCCTAGTTACTCCATAAGCTATCATCAAACACTTAACACTATGAAGTGACTTGCAACAAACATCTCTAACAAACCTAACAGGAAGACTGACAGGCACAAGTTTGTTTGCTGAGCACCTACCTTACTGCAGGCCAAATATACCAACACACTTACATTCACAGTGAGATTTCTGCAATAGCACTGTTTATCTTACATTTCACCTCTACCTTTAGTTGTGCAATAATATTTGCTATCTACAGCTTAGTCATTCACTCTTCAATGTACATTCTGCAACTTCACATAAAGACAGGGGCAGTTTACAGGAATAGAGTCGGTATTTTGCTAACAGTAAGCCATTAAATATTCAACTGAACTTTTCAGAAAGCATGTAATTTGCTAACACTATAAAGCTGACATTTCAAGTTATCATACCTAAATTTAATCAAGCCAGTACTGACTCTTTAAGGAAGCTGAACCTACACATGCTCAAAGCATCTGATGTGATGCATCCACCAGCGCTAAAGGAGCAGGACAATATCATTGTCAGGTTACTCTGTGGGAGGCTGCAGGTGACTAAAAGGATGGAGGCATCACAGATAACTAAAGAAAGGCAAGTAGGATCATTGCACTGTCCTTCTAAAAGCTGGAAGGAACCTCTAAAGGTCAGAAATTATCAAGGACACTGGCGTTCTTTAGGGGAAAAACCATCTCTCAATGTACCTTGAAACTGCATTTATCTTTTTCTTCTTGCCTTGTCATCATCAGCTTATTCATTTGTTGGTCAGTTTTTACATCCAAGTCTTACTTCTTTGAAACTGTTAAGCAATGAACTTACAAAAATTCTCATTCTTTGTCCTAAAACTTTTAACACTAATTAATACTAGAAGCAGGATCAAAGTCAGGTGCACTCCACTTCTCATGGGTATCCAGTGGTTTTAAGATTTAGAATAATATTTATCGGTTTTGCTTCATCAGTGCTCAGACACTTTTCCCACAAAACACTGGAAGCCCCAAATGCTGGCTCAGATACCAGTCCATGAAGAATTACATCAAAACTCCCCCTCTAGCCCAATGCTATCCATTTCAAAGACAAATACAACAGTGCTGTTTTAAATCAACTACCAACTCCCAACTTTGTCTCTTTACCTAGTATTTCCCATATAGAGTGATACAAGACACAGCCAGCCAGCATCTACTACATTTCCTCTACCTAGAAACCAGCCTCTGAGAAAGCTGTCAGGTCAAACTGCCACAAACAACTTTTGACAGACCAGTATTTCACTCTTTCCTCTTTTATGCACTTCATCTAATTACTCCAAGATACTCCTGAATCTTTAGAGAAGGCCTGAGAAAGCACCTCTTCTCTGTGGGGTGGGGGCATTGACGTAGACTCTATAGGTGTTCCTGCTACTTGTGAAGTTAAAATAACAAAAACTTAAAAAAAAGTGGTTCTATCCCTTACTCTAAAAGATGCAAGATTTGAGAGAAATCACAACAGCCATACTTTTTTTTTTTTTGCTTGCTGACTGACTGCTAAGTACGTTCAGTTAATCATTATCAAACAAAGCATAGCAGAGGTCAGTCAAACCCCAGTCACAGTTTACCCTGCAACTTGTTTATGGTGAACCATAGCACTGAATACAAGTGTTTCTTGCATGTCTACAGCAGACTTCATGACCACACTCATTCACTCACTCACCCCAGATAGCTCAAGCTGCTACACTGCTGCACTCCAGCACAGACATAGCACAAGTGGCTAACCTAACACAGCATCATCAAACCCTGGAAGAATAAGCCAAGCTATGAATTGAGGCTATTTTAGAGGTCACGAATTAGGTATTTGCAACATTAGCTTGAAATTACCCACATTCCTAAAGAAAAAATTGTGACATTTGTTTTCAGAGTTGCTAGCCAGGGCTGAATCAGCATAAAAGGAGAAAACAAATAGCTGTTAGACTATGTCCTGCCCACTTAATGAAACTGTGGGTAGCTTCTCCATTACATACCAGATAGAATTTGAATTTTTTTTTTTTTTTTTAGTCCTCATTAAGTTTGAAGAAGCTCAACCATGGTTTATGTTTTCACTGGCAGTCTTTCACTACCCTTTATTAACCATCATTGAGAAGTTTTAGTAAGTCTAACTTAGAAATTAAAACAGAGTTGCTACATTTGTGAGCAGAAGTTAATAGGTAACACATTCCTTCCTGAATAAATTAATTCAAACAGGTACAGATTTATAACAAGACTTGCAAACACCCCCAATTTATTATGCAATACCAAATTTATTTAGCCCTTTGAAACAGGCGACTGCTGTAGTTTAGGAGGCAAGCGGAGAATGTGCTCCATTTGGAGAAAGACCTTCGGTTTGGACAAAGACCAGAGAACACTGCACAGTCCCAAGGGCTGATCCACACTGTGAGCAACAGCTGAAATGTACAAACTGCCCATACACGAAGAGGAAAACAACTTTGACTGTGAAAGTGCTCCTGATGCACCACACCATCAAGCCAGTGGGGCCAGCTACAACTTACGGGACTGATTTACCGTCAAAGCCAACGACTGGTTCTCACACAAGTGTTTAATGCAACTTAGCTGAAGGGCAGTAACAATCCATAAGGCAGCAACTTCTTAAACTGCTCCAGCTAGAGCTGCAAGGACTTGCTTGCTTATGCTTATTGTTCTTCAGATGACACAGATGAGTTGTTCTCAGCCTTCCTGATTTGTGGCTCCCAAAGAGCTTTCCCAGTAGAAATGAGCAGCTTCTAAATCTTATACACAGGCCGTCCCTATACTTACTTTTCAGTTTTTATTTGCATGCTGCTTAGAAGTAAGCTAAGATTAGTAGTAGTTGGCAAGCCACAGGCTGGAAAAGGTTTATTTAAACTGTATTCAGCATAGCAGTAGTTTCTATTCTCCATCAAGCCTGCTTCAGTTGTTCTGTTTCCGCATGTAGTACAATTTTGCCTAGAAAAAGATTACATTGTCAACCGAAACAATGATTCAAGGAGGTCCTCTAACTGTAATATCTGCCATTTAAGCTCACTCATTTAACTTTTGTTCTTTTCCTTCCCAAACAAATAAGCAAGCACAAACCACTTAAAACTGGCTGTGAACCAATTTTGACTCTAGTGGGCTCTTCCTAAGCTGTTCCATTATGCCTGAACTCCACAAGTTTGGAAAGATCGCAAGTATGATAACAGTACATAGCTAGGCTTTCTAACTTCAACACAACATGGTCAGTGGTTTGGCTTTTTGTTCTCAGCCACACATTGGACAGGACACAGATCATCTAGCACATCACTCTACTCCCAGTAAGGTCAGCCACACTACACAGACCAGTGATTTTAACACATCACCTAGCAATAGCTAGGCTAAGAAGTTGTGGAAAGGTACAGCACAACCAACTTCACAGGCAGTGCAATGTTCAAGATAAACATTTGTCTACAGTTAAGATTGAGGGGGGGAATGGATATCTCAAGTTAAGTGAAACAGTTCAAACACTAAAATCCTTTCCTCAAAGGACCCAAGTTAATGCTACCTTCTTATATTTTAAACACCGACTTCCTTTAGGTTTGATACTGAATAGGTTTGGGGGGTTTTTGGGGTTTTTTTTTTTTTAAGAAGTTCAGCAACTCAGAGGACAGACGCCACACTTCACCTACCCTCTTGTGCCTAAATGACCATTAAGTTTCCAATAAACTCTATTGCTGCACAACAATTTGAAACTGCACAACATAAATCAGTCCTTCAGCTTTTAGAGAAAAATTCACAGGTATATTCATATCTCCTTTCCTTTGGAGGGAAGATATTGACCTTCATTTCTTTAAGGTCAAAACAGCTTTTACTCATATGCACTTATGCACACACACAGGCATCTTCTTCTCCCCTTTGCAGTTTTTCTAAACATGAGCATCATATATTCCTTATGCTATTTACAGGGGTGGGGAAATCCTTAAAATCCTCTTCTCTCTCTCCATTGAGCACATAGACCTGACACAAACATTTGTGCTGGAAGTACAAAGGACTAACATTTATTTGATAGTTTCACTGTATCTGCTGATAATTAGAGTAATCCTTTCCTATTAGAAATGGTCATGAACAATCATTGTTTACAAAATGGCTTTGACTGTTGGGTTTGTTTTGGGTTTTTTTTTTTCCCTACATAGCTTAATACTGTTTCCATCTAAAAATCTAGCACCTATTACTGTAAGGGGGGATAATATCTCCCTATGGAGAGCAGGAGGCAAACAGGAGGAGCATTTCCCCAACTACAACTCTTCTCCACCCATTTTCAGCACCTAATACCCCCTTTCTTCCAGCCTTAGTCTTCAATAAAAAAGGTATTTGAAAAACAAGGATACAAGAAAGATAATCATTGTAGAAATTTTTGACCCAGTAAATGCTATGAATTCATTCCTGAACTAAAGACAATGTTTCCCTGGGGTTTTGTGGAAAAAAACTTAGATTTAAAAGATGAGGTTATTTCATTTGAGATGCTGAATGTCACCATGAACAGCTACTGCTTTAAAAGAGATATGATGGCATTTTACCAGCTGCCTCTTCTCAGCCACTTTAACACTTCAATGTAGTAAGAAATAATACTTATGAAAAGCACCCCAGTAAAGACTAATTAAGCTCCATGCAGTCATAATAAACTAACAGCAGTGCTACAGTTTCCAATAGTCTCATCAGCCTCTTAAAAGCCAGCTGCAGCAGATTCCTGCACCCCTATGACTCCCATGCACTGCACAGTGAGGCACACACACACTAACCCATCACACCCCAAATCCTCCGGTGTTATGAAGACACAGATGATTACCATCTAACCCATGTGCACTTTTATATGCAGGTTACAAAGTAAACTTACTGATATAGCAAGATAGACCACATACAATCGGAATCAGTATCACACTCCAACAGCTGATAACACAAGGACCAAAATTAGCAGGTAAGGATGATTCCCTATAACACTTTCACAGTAGCCAGCAAATTCTTCTACAGTTTCCTGATCCATTATCCTCAGACTTCAAGTTCCTGTATTCCTCAAATGACTTTTTGGACAAGCATAGGCTTTCAGCACCCACAATATCCTGAGGCACAGAATACCAGAGTTTAGCTATGCTGTTAAAAAAAATTACTTCTTTTTATTGTTTTGAACATGTCATTTGCGAATTTCAAGTAACGACCCTTTGTTCTTGTATAGGAAGAGATGGGGTGGGGGGAGGATCATCATTCCTTCTCCCTGTGCCACTTCAGATTTAGACTTCAGTTCTATCTGACCTGAATTACCATTTCCAGGCTGAATACAGTCTTGTTAATTTCAGTTGTTTTTTTGAATGTCTTCCTGTCATATTTCCTCTTTGCCCAAAGCAGGGAAGGCCAGATCTGCACAAAGCGCTGAAGATAAAACGTATTATAAGTCTATGGCAAAAGGGTTTCCTGGTTTGATCCGTTTTCCAGTTATTGCTCATGTTCTCTACCTGATTGATAACCATTGCTGAACACTGCCTTTAGATTTCCACAGATCTGTTTCATTCCCTACAGCTCCTACTCAAGCAGTAGCAGGTCCAACACTACTAACAAAGTTCATTCCCCCAGTACACCACCATTGTGCAGCAGTGCACATGGAGCCTCCCATGCTATTTTAACCTCCTATACATTCTGAGGTACAGTTCTTTACATCAGGCTCTCATTTTTGCTACCCTGGATAACAATGTAAGCTAAGCATCCCCTCACAACCCCTTCTCTTCTCCAGGCAAGACATTTATAAACAAGAAGCATGAACATTATGAGTGCAGGTTCCACGGGGTTATCACAGCAATAACCCTGACAAGGGTTACTGTGTGGACAAGATTGGTCAATCTTTAACCAGTTCTTTATGTATATGAAGGCCTTTCCTCATATTGCAGTTACTTAAGAGCCTCTGGTTAGGATTGTTATCAAGTTACTTTTGGAAAGCCACATAGGCCATATCAGTTAGCCCTCCCTTGTCCATACAGATTCATGCACAGATAAATGTATGTGTGAGGCATGACCTCTCTTTAGAAAACCCATATGGAGTCTTTATATATGATTATATGTGTATGTATGTTCCTGCAAAGGCTAGTTTTATACTTTGGAACAGTTTCTACCAACATATTTGACACCTAACGTGAGTATACGGGTCTTCAGATTCCCAGATCTGAAAAGGAATCTCAAAGAGATGGCACCCAGTAGCTAACACCTGGGTGCTTTAGTACCAAATGTTTTGTGCCAAATGCAGCACAGTTATAGCACCCAGTCAGCTATTCCATCTCTGAGATTAAGAAATTAGTTCTTGCAGTTTGCTGCCATCATTTTTCTATCTACTAACCCTTCAGTTTGAGAGTGATTCTCTGATGTTTTCCTCAAAGGAATATTCCCAGCCTGAGAACTTCCCCAAACAACATCTTACCAGACACACATAAAGAGGTAGTCACAATTTTCCTACTTTTTCTTCTGGGCTTTCCTTCTACACATCATCTGATGGCTTTACGATCACCCTGAAAAAGCCCTAGAATACAATAATTTTAATGCCCTGGAGTATTCAGAAAGCCATGAGCTTTTATTCACCTTGCTTTATGAAACAGCATACTAAAGGTGCACGACACCTCACAACTCAATCACTGAGGAACGTACACAAAGTCTGTCAGGAGTACCTAAGCAGCCAAATACCTGAAAGCATCAAGTATGGACAAGTGAAAAGAAGCTAGATACACACTGAGCTATAAATTGGCAATCGTGTTGGTGATGTGAGCCTTGGGTTATTGAAGACAAAGAGCAGAACACCACCAGCCCCTCACCGCTTCTCTCCAGTTGCTAAGCGATAAAAATTGCTCCTGCTTCTTGTTGCTTTCTTACCAGAGTATACCAAAGAAACTAAGTAAAGAAGAAGGGGGAGGAAAAAGGAGCTACTGCAATTGCTAACAGTAGCAGCTCTACAATAGCTAAGCTTTTACTTCAACACCCCAGCGGAATGCAGACATGACTGACAAAAACCAGTCATTGTGCAAAACACGCAACACCTAGGAGTGCTGTCACAGTGCAATGTTCTGTCAAGATTAGAAGATATTTACGTTTTTGTTGCACAAGCAATAATATCTTGACGTATGTCATCTGAAGGCTAAAGCCAAGCAGAAGTGAATTATCCATTTCACAACTACCTAGAAATAAATGGAGCTTAAATTAAACTAAAGCTTCAGAATAGAAGCAGGTGCTGGCTGAGTAATATGCACAAAATGATTCATCTTATGAATGATTTCATAAGTTGGATGCACTTAGTCTTGAATTCCTGTCTGTAGGCTATCACAGTCACAATTCAATTACAATGCCAGCTTGCATAGCAAGTTTTAAAATTAAAATCATCAGTTGGTCAGAGTATCAACCAAAAAAATCATGGAACTGCCTAATCTGCTGCAACACTTCACTTCAGAAGTGGGGAGAAAACAGCCAAGGCACCGAATAAACTAAGAATTCTTTATGTAACAAATGTCACTCCTATCTCATTTTTAAATACAAAGAAAGTTACTTCTTGAAGTTACGCAAAAAAAATTTAAGTCAACCACTTCAAGTAACACTTCTAAGCAACTAAGCCTTAAGAAAAGAGTTGTTTACTGTAAATATCATCATGCCTAATTAAGTTTGTAACCTTGAGGTTGAACAGCAATAAAGAACAGGGATCCAAACACATTTTGACACAGAGAAAGACAAAAGGTTAGGAACTGTTGTCACAAGCAGTAAAGTACTAAAACTTTTCCAACAGTAACAAAAATGTTAAGAAAAAGACATGATAGTATACTATAATCTATTTCTAGAAACCAAGTTCAATTGAGTTTGTTCAATAAGTAATTGCTACTGATGTTATTAAGAGATGGTCTAGCAAGGGGCTATAATTTAAATAATGAAAATAACTTCACAGTCACTTAAGCACACAGATTTAATATCAAGAGACAGAATGGAAGAGTGAGGGGAAGGGGATGAAATATTGCACAATAGGTTCAGCTGACAGAAGCATTTCTCATTTTTCTTCAAATTCAAAAGTAACGAGACAGAAGAGTTTCAGCATGATGGATTTCAGTTTTTTCTACTTCATTTCTTGCTTCAAGAATCTCTTTCCCTCCTCTCAGCCATTAAGACCACTCTATATTACGTTCCTATTGGTATACAAACCAATCTTGATGTTAATGTTATTGTCACCTAAGTATTTATATACCACACCAGCCTGATTGGACAAAGTGAAAACACAGAAATCACAGGGTAACAATAAAGAGACCTATAAATCCTTCACATTACATTTACCAAGCAGCTAGTTCTGCTTAAATTGCCATACTACACTTTGTAACTAGTTAAAAAGCTTTGGGGAATCTTTTGGTAAGTCAAGATGTAATGAAAATATCAAGAATATTAATTGCACATATATGAGGTTCTATATACTCCTCACATAACGGAGAATGCTAGTCATCACTCTCAGGCTTTTTAGTCTCAGAGCAATTTTTTCCTCTTCCATTTGAAGATTTAATAGACCTTTAAAGAAAAGAGTTGTCATATTTTAGTTTCAATTATTTTCTTCCATATCTTGGAGGGGGAGGGGCAAAGGTCCCCAAAGGGAGGACTTAAATCTAGATTAACTAAAAATACAGAAGAATATGATGTTTTTTAAGAGAGAAGTATTGCATCTATAGGCAGTACTGGCTTCTCCAACACCAAGTGTTCATGTATTATGCTGTTTCCGATAAACCTTCTCTGCAACAGGATTAAAGGCAGTCCTAAAATATCAGTGCTAATTTAGTGCTCATCAAGATGTCCTCAGGGAAACAGGATAAAAAGGAGAGACTAAGCATAATTATACAAGAGTAATATTAGTAGGCAAGCTGGTCTTTGGCAACAAAAAGCAAACAAGTTTTCATTAATATTTCTTCCAAAGCACTTTTAAGGGTCAGTGAATAAACAGGCATAATAAAACAATGCCATACTTCCTCTAGAAATACAGTGGGAGAACAGGGAGAAGGAAGAAGAGAAAGCCAAGTATGGCAAAAGCACTAGAGAAAACTGTATGTTAGTGCTGCTTTCACACAATCAAGTCTCCATTGCCAGTAAAATAGTCATAGATGAACCATTAGACTTACACAATTAGTTTTCTTAAAGAAAATCCTAGTCCCTGTCAAAACATTTTCTTCTTGCTGCTTATAACTTTTAGCAGTACAGACCACTAGCAAGTCTTGCAAATTGTATTACCAAACAGAATTAAGGTCAATGTTGTCACAGGGATTAGGATACCAATTCCTTATGACCACCATGTCAACTGTCCAGCAGCTGTGAAAAGCTCAGTCTTGCATTCTTTTGGGAAGCACTCCAACTCCAACCCTACGCATTTCTGCATACAATTTTTGTCTAGGGCTAAACAATTTCAATATGCCTAGAAGCCTCTAGGTTATGCGTACTTATGCTTCAACATAACATTAGGAAAATGAAGAGAAAGCACAGGAGAAATCCACTAAACTACCCATGAAGTAACACTTACCCTACCACCACACTACTTTGAAAAATAATTGCTAGGAGAGAGGGGAAATCCAGTATGTAAAGCTGAATTGCATGTTATTATCTTCTGAGGTCAAGGCACTGGGTAATGAGCCTCTTCCTGAAGAGAAATCCTGTCATAATCAAAACGCACCCAAAGCCTTGCTAGCTTTTAATGTGTTCACATTTAATCTCTACTACAAGTCCTGCAGAAGCGGCAACACTTATAAGATCCAGCAATCAATGAAGTTTGCTTCTCCTTGCAAAACTTGCCTCAAATCCCTAGTGCATCACAGCTGCACCACCACTGAACTGTTCATCTGCAACACTCAGCCATTAAAAACAATTCTGCACCTCCCTCTTTCTTGTGATAGCTTACACTAATCCAATACATCTCTCTGGAGAGTACTATTCCTTCTCCAAAATGGCAAACTGGGCTTCTTGAACATACTCTGTTTTACTGCTCTTCCCCCCACCTCTTTGTCCTACATGTTTAACAAGCACTGAAATAGATTTTCAGCCCATTCTCTTCCCTACTAAAGGGCACAATAAGAGCTGACCTGTGAAGACTGCAGGGCTGAATGTCCCCCTAAACAGGAAATTCTTCAAAGGGACAAGAACAGAGAAGCAGTTCGATGACTGGCAGTTAGCAATGCTTCCAATACAACCTTTTCCTAACAGAGAGCACACTGTGAAATGTAGTGCTCCACCTATATCACCAGTTTAACAGAATGGAGTATTTCCAGCAACATTTAAAGACATGGAATAACTACTGAGATGAGCATGCGTCAGTTCTGCCAACCAAAAATCCTTTTGCTTTCATAATCTACAAGAGAAATCTCTATTTTGTTGTTTAAGCACAAGTATTGTTTTAAACATGCAAAACTTCAGATTAGCAAAAACTTGATCTCTCATCATTTGTGGTCTGATTTAAAGGCATGAAAGCAGTAAGATACTGAGTAACAGGTTACTCCCTGTACCAGATTACCAGCACAGAAAAAATGCGTTTTAAAAGATAATGTTGTTCAGAGTCACACCTCAGGTCCAGGTATCCTGTTAATCAGTGTAAGCACATCTCACAAACACCTACAAAATTAGTAGTTTATGATTAGCTACAAGGAAAGTAAACATGGATTATACCGAACAGGCCAGAAAAATACAGCCAACCACTTTCATTGACTTAAACTAGTGGTTAAGGTATTTCTATAAAGGTATGGTCATATTATCCAAAGGAATTGCATTCCTATGGTTTCAATTTCAGTTTTGAATCATAATAATTAAACTTTAGATATCAAATATGGGAAACACAGAAGTCATTCATATCAAAAGAAATCTATGAGTATGCTATAACAGCAAAATCATGACTTGCAATAGTACTGGAATAACTAATCTCCTCTACTACTACACTCTACCATCCTGTCTCTACCTCCCAAAGCAACATGTGCACAAACGTGGACATGAACTGCAGAAAAACAGGTTTATAACTATAACTACGTGTTAGTAACTTATCAGCAAAAGCATCCTAGTCAAGGATTATGCTGCAAATAAGTGCTTGCAGAGACTGCCGATGATTTAATCGGAATTGCTGTGATTCAAACAGGTAGTTCATGGTTAGAGACATATTTCTACTAGCTAAAAGTTTGACATACATTCTCTGTTTCTTTAGTTTAAGACTGAAAGTCCAGCAAAACATAAGGTATAGTTAGAAAATTAAGGATACTTTGTGCATTATGTTAAATCTTTGGCTGGCAGGGAAAACGTAGATCTCCCTACCAAATTCTAGGCAAACTCAGTAGTTGACCTTGTGTTGCCACTGATAGCCAGAAAATAAGTTTAATATTGTAATAATCTCCTACTGTTAAGACAAGTAGTATTTGATGTCCTAATGATTAGAAAACCTTAGTTGTTGTAATTGCAGGTTTTATTTACATGAAGACTTAAATTCATTTCCCTGAAGTGCCTGTCTCTCTGCACCAGGTCCCATCTAGAGGCTCTGTAAGCAAAGAGGGACCAGCACTGAGCAGCGTAGTCCCAGATTTCTCCTCCACTTACACCCTTTTGACATATTCATTAGTCATTCTTATCGTGACTGATCACTGCTTCATAAGTCTATGCAAAGCCAGGGTGATTGTATAAAATCACCAATACAAATAGCAGTGAGTTTTCATACTTCAGGCAAGTGTTTTTCCAGAAGTCTGTACGCCACCTTCCTCCTAAAGGAAGCAGTGTCTGTAAACAGTTTCCTGAGTCCATTATAAATTCAGAAGCAGCCCTGTTTTTCCTCTTCCTCTGATCCAACCCAATCAGGCAAGAACAGTTGGTTTAGTAAAATATTTGCCAAGCACAAAACTGTTAATGCCTGTTCTAGAGTTTTTACATATCCTTGGCAATGCAGTTGTGAAGGCAAACCATCAACAGGAAATTCACTGGTTGATTGCAATCGCTTGCTAAAATAAACAGGGAGTAGCTCCATGCAGGTAAAGGGCACTAGAAACACAGATTTAGTTAACCTTGAAGTTATTCCCTAATAAATTGATCCTGTTGCATAGTTTTCATCTATGCCAATCTTTGGCTTTATTCTTTCAAATGAAAAGAATTCAGACTATCAAAATCAAAAAGAAAGCAAGCACAGAAACACACAGAGATTTGATACAAAATGTAAACCTCCATATATCAGTACAGAAACAAGACAAAACTGTAACCAAACATTTACCATCATGTAAAATTTTTTTTTCATTTCATCTTCCAAAAATAGTAAAATTTGTAGACATAGCAAGATCTCCAGAGATATAAATCAGTACTGGCATGGTATGTGAACAAATATATAGAGCACCTGAAGTGTGATAACTGCTGACATTGACTTACTTTATTAGAGGACATTTGTCTCAAGAACTTTTCAAAACTTCTTGAGACAATTTCAAAAGTTATTGAGCTTTTGGAGTGGGAAGCCCTTATCCACAAACTACTTGAGACTGCTAGGAATAAACTCCTTAAAATAATCTTAAAGTTTGCTCTATTCTTCCACACAAACTTTTTGTTAGGGGGTCTGCTGATAGGAGCTATTAGAGGCTGTTGTTCTGGTCAAGAAGCCATTGCTTTTTTTCCATAAAAACACAGCCCCAAATATCCATTGAGAAGCATGACAACTCTTGGTGGCCCCAATTTGCTGCTCTTCCATTGCTTGCCCCTGCATCACCCTGCTCAATGGTGATGGCATAGTTTCTTCTGGGGTGAAAGAGCACTCAGCAATCCAGCAGTCTGTGGTTTATTATTAAGCAGCCCTAAAGACAAAGGCACAACTGAAGAAACAAAGACTTGCAGTGATTTATTTAAAGATGGGAAACGTCTTTTTTAAAAAAGATTTACATTTAAATGGCTGGTTAACCTGGTAGAAGAAGCAGTGTTTTCTTAGTTTGTGTGAACTGGGTCAAATAGCTTTTAACCTACTTCCAGTACACCTATAACACATCTATAGCAGAAAACATAGTAAGTTTTTCAGACCTGCCTCTTCATTACACACACTTTTCTAGATACAACATCCTGGTGTTCCCACTTCAGTAAAACAGCCACCTAAATATCAGCCAATATTGGATAGTATGAGCTGTGTTTCCAACATACTATGTCAGAAGTGCAATTTTACAAGTTCAACAGCATGTGTTATTTCAACACATTTATATAATGTCAGATTCACAGTTTTCATTATTTGTCCAGCACAGCCCTAAAGCCAAAATTTGAAGCATGTGCCCACCTTAAACTTACTCTCTATTCTACTACAGACATGACCTATACCAGTTTGGAGAAAAAAAAAAAAAAAAATTTTTTTTTAAATCTTAAAAGGTTAAGCGTTTCCCTGACCTCTTTTTGAACTGAAACATACTATTGTTTCATTGTCACTTCAGATTATTCGTCAGCTGCCAAAACGCCAACATTTTTATAGAATTAGAGAGACAAGTCATTAACATACTTTAGCTTTCCCTTTTCAATCACAATTTTTCATTCTTACTTCATTCAAAGCCAGTGCACTAACATCTTTTGACATGAATCTTCTCTCTTCTTTTTTTAAGAAAAAAGTGTTTCTACTACAACTTTCAGTGCCACCAGCTGGCACAGTACACTTCCTATTAGTGTTAGTTTGCTTCTATGCCTCAGTAAGTCAGACAAATATGCCGACAGAGGTCAACCTCCAAGTTATTTCTACTCTGAAAGTTTAAGGTTCCAGATAAGAAAGCTTTTTTCCCCCCCTTCAAGTACTAGAAAATATTCTGATCGTGTTGAGTTTTAGGTACATTACAAAGAGTTGTTACTTAACAGTTAGTTGACATTTAACTAATTCTTACCTTGTAGCATGCATCTATATGCAGATTCAGATATTGCATAAATGTGCGGTGGCATTTCATGGCGCTTCTTCCCTCTGTACATCTCGATAATGTTTTCTGAATAGATCGGGAGGTTCTTGTAAGGATTTATAACTACGCAGAACAGCCCTGAATAGGTCTTAAAAAAAGAAACAACATTTCTGTTAGTAAACAGTATTGAAACAGAGCCATAAAGAGCAGAAAAGCTTTTTCACAGGTTCTATACTATTTATTTTAGAACAAAATTGAGGTGCTTTTTCTTGAGCAACTCAAAGTACATGCTATATTCAAATTATTGGTTTCTAGTTCTCTTAAAAGGCTCTTTAATTACCTGCATAAAAAGTAATTTAAAGATAATAAATGGGAGTAAACATGAAGTGAAGCATCTGCTCTCTTTCCCACAGATATTTAAATCTCCCATTTGCCAAGTTACAGGATTTATAGACATCTTTTGATGTTCAACTCCTTCAGCAAAATGCGCATTCAAAGTTATTTTCTCATTTTTGAAGGAACTGATTGTCTCGATTAGTCTAGTAAATAATTTGGAAAAGGAAAAAGCCTATTTCCAACCACCACTATTTCTGCTATCCTACTATTTTTTCATATTTGTATGTCTTTCCTGCCCATCAGCCTCTCAATCCCAAAGCAGTCTCCTCCTGGAGAGGTCATTCCCTCCACTGTCCCACCCCAGCTGATGGATAGCCTGGCAGCTGGCACTGCAGATGCCATTTCATACTCTGCTTTTAAAGTTGATACTGAACAGAAGTTATCAGGACTACTGTAACATCAAGAAACTCAAGAACAAATTTTACATTGCTTATTTCATTGACTTTTATTGAGGCATTTCTGTTTAGTCAAAAAACGCCAGATGTTTTACAAAATTGAGCACACATTGCAAACGATACATACAGGTCCACATTTCCCTGTAAGTGAAATATCAAAGAGTACTTCAGAACAGTTCAATCTCTGTTCCATAGAAGTTATTTATAAGGAAGTTATCATAAAAATATATATGAAAGAAAAATGTATACAGTCAGCCACTGATACTTTGTTATCTGGGAGGGACAGATGAGCATCGTCTGGCTGTATGGGCCTTACTAGTTGTCAAAAGTTAAGCTCACAGACAGGCAGTTTTGCACCATGCAAAAAACAGAGCTAATCCACGGTGTTTCCCTAAACCAAGGCATCCGGATGGCTCTTGCCTTTTCAGAATCAATGTAAAATGATGGGTTTTAAGCAAGCAAAACCTCTCCATTTACCTATATTTCATCACATGCTTTGAAAGTGTGTTCTGTTTGGTCATCAATACTATTCACACCTTTACTAGCACAGGAACATTAGCAAGACACATCAGTTTTGACAGAAACAGGGAGTATCTTTCTGAATGTCAGGAAAGCTGTGGTTTTTACCTTTGCAGGCTGAGAGAAGACAAGGGACAGAGACACTAAGACAGCATTAACAGCTGTTAAGAGCCTGTAGTATTAAGCAGGTAGCTCATTATTCTTACAACATTTGTAGATTTAAAAAATATTTCTGCTACATTTGTACGAACAGAGTAGCTGAAATTCCTGATCTGCCTTTTTTTTTTTTTAAATATATAAAAGACTTTATATGGAGGAAAAGGTGCCCTATTCTTTCTACACCCCCAAGGGATTCTAGAAAGACAGACCAAAGGTGATCTCTGAATTGAGTCAGAAGCACCATTGGTAAAGAAAAAGAACTTGGTTTTATGCCAGATGTTCTGACATAAAGACATCTTATGTCTTTATGGGACGATAATCTCTCTGCTTTGGTCAGATCTGCTGGGTGATAAGTACTGAAGTGCCTTACCTAGCCAAACGTCTTTGGTAATAAGGTATTTATTTCTCAAGAGAAAGGAAACAGATGTTATCACATCAACTGACCCAAGCATAAAGAACAACTTATCAGTCATTAACTCAACATAAGCATGGGTCTGTTGGCAAGTGGGCAGTTCCTCCCCAGCTTCATGTTCCTACCACTGTCCCTCTTGCCAGCATCAGCACCCTTGCAGTAACTTACCGAGCTGGATACTACTGAAGATAAATTTCAAAGAGAATTGGTTGGTAATAGAATCAGTTCCCTGATCAAACTCATTCATGGCCACTAGTGATACTTTAGGGGAGAGGGAAGGCAAGACAGTTATTTTAATAGCATGGTACAACTGACCAAGGACCCAATTAATTGATAAATACTGGATCTACCTTCCTAGCCAGCCAGTTCCCTGTTGTACTCAACTGAGGTCATCCACATTCATCTATAATTACTACAGATGACAAGAAGGCATCGAGAATTACCATAAGCCTGATTTCCATTCTAGTCTTCAAATAAAGACAACTAGAAGGAAGGCACACCTTCACCCAAGCCCATCATATGATCACCAGCTCAAAAATCACCAAACAGCACCTACACTGTGTTTTTCTACTACAGCCACATCTAATGAAAAAAAGACTTGTTTATTGCTGACTGCAAATGGGATCCGGTCACGAGCAAAAGAATTCACACAGCCAAAGTCCATTTCCTGATCTGTCCCAACACACCCTCGGACCAGTGTAATGGCATGAACATTTACTTAAGCCAGCAGACCTCTTTCCTCCAGGATGATTCTGGACTCTTATCCAGCAGGAGTTCTGAGCCCAGGTCTGTTTTTCACCCACCCAGCTTCAGAGACTTGCAATTTACCTCCATGGGCTGCTGTTCTGTATCTTACTGTGGATGGGAACTCTCAAAACAGTGACTGATAGTTAAGCTGTAAGGGTACTGCTGTATATACTAGCTATATTACAGTCATCCTCTTTCAAGAGCAATACCTCTATTTCTCTGCAAATTAATCTAAAACTTTTATCAGTTGTTTTGGTACTTTTATGTTCACAAAGGAAAGTAGTTGGGTTTTCCCCAGTATCACTGCCCTTCCCCAGACATGAATAAACTGAACTGGTAAGTTAAAAGAAAAAATAAAAATTAAGTGCTAGGGTAAGAACAGCTATTTGAAGATTATCCTTCCCTCCTCCCCCGAGTTGCTTTGGCATCTTTTGTTTATTTCCCCAACACAGACATGTAGTAAGTGTTATTACTGTTTAGCTACATAAAGAATTAATAATTTATAAAACCAAACTTAACAATCCTTCAGACCTCTATTGATGATAGTCTAGAAAGGCTTCTAGGTTAGGTATCTCCCAATGAAGTAATTGGATGGATCAGTGAACCTGGAATGATCAGAATAAGCAAAGTCCAGCTAGATGCCAACATAACTCAGCCAATCTAGAGGGAGACCAGCAAATGTCATGGGCAAATGAAAAGGGTTAATTTAAGAAGCTCTATATTGAACAAGGCCAAATTAGAAAAATTAGAAGTTAGGAAGCACAAAATTCTACTGTTTCACCAGTGCTGGGGTTCATTTATTTGAAACTAAACCTAAAGGATAGGCTTTTATCCCTGACCATTAAGTCTGTGTCACAACATAGCTCTTCACATGCAGCACCTTGAACTCCAACATCTTGATTTCCTGCACATTTGTCACTCTGTTCACTCTCCTGCTGTTTTCCTGCAGAATTTAAAAATCACACTGTCTTCAAAACATCACCACACTGTACAGCCTTAATTTATTCAAAGGAAGATGGAACCGAGTTCTCCCACAATGCTCCCAAGTTTCATGACCATCATCTATTGCAGAAAGCAACATATGAACACATTGGTGGGTTCTTTTTGTGGCTTGTTAAGCATATAAACACAGAAGGGATGCTTTTATTGAGTCAAATTTAATTGGGAGGGAAGTAAACGGTACAAAAGTTTTATACAGCTATTTTATAACTGCAAGTATCACCATACAAGTATATTACTCTAAGACAGCAGATTGGAGGTATGGGCTTTCTGCATGCAAATTGAAGACATGAACAGTAGGCTGAGATTGTTTACACACCTTGAAAAGCTTCTTGGTGACCAGCCATAGAAAGAATTAACAGTAATACTTGCACACCTGCCTTACAAACGGACACCCTACTTAATGAATACCACCATGTAGCTGTTAAAGATGCCCAGAGCTTTCAGACATGCCACAGGGGCAGAGTGATGTCCTCTGCCTCCTCTCTGTTCTGCAGTACTTGGACTCTGCCAAAACTGTCATATCTGAATTATGTTAGGATCAAGCACTGAAGAGCTACAGTAACTAGCCAGTCTGGATGAAGAACCAGACTTCAATAATTTTTCAGCTGACAGAGGCAGATATGTATATTAAGAACTTAAAGGCAAATAAAGATGCTTATTCACCTTGAGATCATGGGATCAGCTGCAAACAAGCTAGTTGCTTGAAACACACACATTTCTGCTTTACCCAGGAACAGGATATAGACAATATCAACCAACAGCTATAAGGCCGGTTGGAATGTACACTCTCTAGGCAAGGTTCCAGAGACAAACAGTAAAGCAGTGCTCTGACAGAGGCTTCTTATACAAACTCTCCTTCAGGACACTAATTGTGGAGTTTGAATGTTTCCAGATGCTTACAAGCCTTTATCCAGTAGTATATCATTTAGTAATTTGGATTTCAGTAAGCTATCCCAGACTGCGGAGTTCAGGTTCCTGGCGCTGGCCTATTTGAAGACTACATTATATTCCTAGCAGTAAGCAACCTGAGAAAGAGGTATATGTAAGTGAACTACTGGCAAATAGAGAGTGCATTATTTCCAGGTGAAAGCACATGGGAATTTAGGCTCTAAATTTGGAGTGCGGGCTCCAAAGCAAGAAAGGTTTTCATGGCCTGTCTTCCCTTAAAACTATATGAAACCTCCATCGTGTATACACATATAGTGGTATTAGTGTCAAAAGCCTTGTACAATTCCTTAGATTAATAGCTCAGCTTTACAGTTTTTGCATCAAGGAATATGCTGTTACAACTGTTCGGTTCATTCCTCCTGCCACAACATCAAAAGGCCTTTTCAAAACATCACTTCAGAGTGCATTAGCAAGATGCAGGTAAGTTTTTTGGATTTGTAACAATCAGTTTGCATCACCTGAGTATCCAGGCTCAACATTTATCTCCAGTTCTTCAAATATAGAGAGTGACAGATTTACTCTATTACTACATAAATAATTAAGCTGAAGTAAGCATCTAGACATCTCCTATTATTACCTGAAATACAAACCAGCAGTTTCTAGCCTAGAAAGTAATACCTGTTTTAAGCAGTATCCCATATACTAATGGGGTAGAGCACGTTCTCCAGATTGGTAAATTGCATCATCATAGCATTTTCTTGTCTGGTTTCACTTCCTGAGGTCATGGACATGCTTTTCACACTCCAATTCCCATTAAATCCTCTGATCTTGGCATGGTTTTCTCATGTACTATCTCTTCCCCCAGAATGATGCAGTTATCCAACCCTAAATTCAAGCCTTAAAGAAGGGCAGGCAACTCTTCAGTCTACAATGGCAGAAAAGTGAGGCTGTGGCCTGGAGTGGAACATGTTCTCTGCTTTGCACAGCAGCTAATCCCCAGCTACAACCCACCTCTCCTCAGGGCAGAGGCAGAGGGGCCACACAGCTGGCCCAGCACCATGGGCAGCCCCCACACCACCACCCTGAGCCCATACTACCCAGCCAGGGCACAGTCAAAACTGGAACCCAGAAGTTATTGCAGACATCTCTGTACAAGCCCAAAGTGCTAGTTTGGAGGGGGGCGGGTGGGAGAAGAGTCCTGTTGGCACCCAGGAGATTGGAGTTAAGGGTGCCAACAAGGGAAAGGAACCCCCTGCGGGGTAATGGGAACCTCAGCTCTGACCAAGGCTGCGGGACAAGCACCACTGACTGTTACTCAGGGCAACTGAAGAGTAAAATCTGTGCACGAGGAGAATGAGAAAGGGAAGGAGCACAACACACATACAACCTATTGAAGCACAGCCCAAGCTTTAGAGGACTTATCTATTGATATTCTCTACAACTATCACTAAAGAGAGGACATTCACCAGTACTGTAGTTTCACATTTATAGCCTTCAGGTTATGTGTTTAAGGAGATAAAAACCAACATTATATCAGCTGTGCAGGTTATACTCCTGCTCAGTAAGCTCACCACCTCTCAGAGAGAGACAGGCTCAGTGTCACAGCCACTCAGACAGCATGACTGCTTCAGCCACAGCAACTGCTAAGACATAAAACATGATCTCAGGTTGCACCAGGGCCAGAAAAGTATTAATACCCTTTCATAAGGCTCCTGTATAGCTGCATGTTGGAGCTTGATTGCTCTACAGAAGGCTTAGAACAGGCTACCTGTGCCTTCTGATGCAGGCATACAGCTTGAAGGGGTGTCTTGCAACACAGTGCATTCCACAGAGCACTTGGAGTCCATAATCCAATTTATTGCACCTTTTTAGGCTGCTAATCTACCATTTTTAATAGAAGCAGAGAATATGACAAGAACATGCACTTTTTTCATACCTCTGCTTGTCTGAATGCAAGGAGGGCATTGATTCACTTCCCTCAAATCCCTCTGACATTTCTAACAAAGTAAAACCCTACACAGGACTCTCTCAACTTCATCACATTTATGAGTTCTCCAGAAAATCAGAGTTAATTTAAAAATACGTTCTTGTGTCAAAGCAGCCCTTACAATATGAACCCCAGCATTTCTTCTGCACTATATTATTTACTACATCCAGTGACTGGTTTGTGTTAAGGAAGAAGATGAAATTAAGTAACAAACTCTTGAGAAACAAATTTCTTACAGGTTCTTTTAATATCAGTCTTCACTACTCAGTAATGTGAAACATTCCCAACTGGACCAGCACGAAAATTAAAGCAAACAGAACACAGAAGCTTACATAACACAGATTGTTCAAGGTTACACTCTGGCCTCATAAGAGGCAGCAGCTTAAGAGAAGAAACAGCTTATAGACAGTTCCTCAAGTGCAGTTTTGTAAGAGCTTCTACCCACAGCAGGCTCTGGAACTGGGGACTACAGCGTATTTCTCATTTGTTCCCTCTTCTTCCCCAATAAAATGGAAAGTACATAAAAAAATGAAAGTAGCACAGGGCTGCAGAGCAATTACAGAAGTAATGCTTGTAATTATCAAAAAATATCTGCTAAAGTATTTTTGGTTGCACAACAGTAAGCATGTTTTCTTCTTTACTGGTAGAAAGAAAACCCAGTAGGCCAGTAGGCATATACACAGAGAGAAATAATTAGCAGCAAGGTTGCAGGAGCTGTCAGCCTTACATAAACAGTTTCCAACCCTTTTGAAAAAGGCTTTACAAAAAAAAAAAGTCAAGGAGTGGGCAGGGAAGATAATGCATAGTTCATTAGAGTTTGAAGGACTTTGAAGTTGAATCTAACCCTTTCCTCAATACCGCTTCACCATCTTTTTGTCCTTTCTCGAGGAACAACGAAACTAGTCATTTCTAACTTGACTTCACCTACAGCATGCACACATCTTATGCCACATGCTCCCACCTTAAACTCTCTAGCTGAGCACCCAAAACACGGGACATGGGCTCACCAACAACAGACAGGACCAAGGGAACATCCCACATACAGTCACACCAAGGCAAGATGCCATCTGGATACTGACATGGGTTAACAGAAGTCAAGCGTTTGAGAAATTCTATTAATTCTAATCCTTTTGACTGAATGAGGTCAGGAAGCAGTTAAGTAGTAGTTGCAATGATTTATGGTTGTATCAGCAAGCTACATATAATCACAACTGTGGGCAATGGACTTCCTCCAGGACAGCTGGGACTAGAACAGATGTGGCAACAGCAACTTTTTTTTTTTTTTAATAGATTTTTATAAAGCCCATTAGATTTTGAATAGCTTAGTTTTTACTGTAGCTTAATGACACCCTATGTTTGAGTGAGCAATTTCTTCATTCCATCTTACAGCACTGGGTACAGGAATGGGAACTTTTGACTTCACAAGACAGACTTCTGGTCCTGTGATATCTTCTTTCAGTTTGATTATCTTTCCTAACTCAAACATTTATAGACCCATTGAGTAGACAACACGCCATTTATCCAGGAACTTTTCAGGTATTAGCCTGCACTTACCAGTCAGACCATTAAAATACAGCCATCTGCAGCTCAGATGTTATATTTGTCTGGAAAAATCAGTAAAGTGTGTCAAACCTCCATACTATTATTGTTTGCTATCCATACTATTAGCGTTTGCTAATGCACTTAACAAGAAACCCATTTTGGTTTAAAAAAAATATTTCTGTTAACAAGATGAGCATAAGGTTATATTTTTACATTCATTAATAGAGTATGTAGGAACATAAACATTTAAAGTATGCTTTAAAAGGGAAATGGAAGGGTTTTTCTTGCCATTAAAAGAGGTACTGACACAAAAGCAGAGTTCCATTCTCTGCAATATCAAGAACAAGTTGCTTTCCATCTAAGTAGAAATGAGGTATTTACATTCCTGATCTATGCAACTAGCTGCATTTTGAGTAACTGAAATGCTTTTTAAAAAGACTTAAAAATTCAAAACTCTAGGAAAGTTATATCCAGAATGCTGCCTAACAAAGCATTGAAACATTATTTAGAGTGATCAGGAACACTCCTGACCACTTTAAGAGGTATAGCAGCTCTCGCTCAAAAAAAACAAGCAAAGAAGAAAAAAAAACATCTTGCCCTGAAGCGAAAAAGGACTCTCAAACTGCACACTAACTAGTCAGTCTCTCTTCCAAGCGCAGAGAAAACATAATGGTAAAAAGCAACCTAAATACTTTAAAAAAAAAAAAAAATACTGACACAGTTCTTCCCTTCAGATCAGCTATACGAGTCAAATTGGGTAGTAAACTTTGAGTAGAAGCCTAATTTTGAACATAACTGACATGCCTATATATAAGCTTTCTGAATAGGCACTGAAGCCAATATGTTGTTGATATTGAAGTACAGAGATCAAGATGGAAAAAACCACCTCTTCCTACACCAGAAACTCCTTTGCAGCTTTCAGACCTTATTTGTAGCCATCCACCAAAGCAACTAAGTATTTCTCCCCTCCATATTGTCAAGTGCAGCATCTGTCCTCCTAGCACCTTTATTTTCAGACTAAGTTCTCCTTCTTGTTTATCTCCCCTGCCACTCCCATCCCTTCCAACCAAAACCAGAGACCCATTTCAAGTGTCTCCTTTTTCCCAGGACTCCAACTGAAGGAGACAGCTATAGTTTGGACAGCCAAAGTCAATTCTTCAGCTGGGCTTCACACACACACCCCCAACAGCAAACTGACACCACAAACCTGAGCCATGAACAAAACTGCTCCTGAACCTCTACAGCTTACAGCATAGCAGTTTAAAAATTGAAGTCAGTGATTTCCTACATTCAGGTACCATACTGGACCATGAAGAGTTTGGAAGCTGGTTCATGAGAAACCCCAAACTTCATGAAGCAGTGACATGGAGCAGTCATCTTGCCTAATTACAGCTTGACACAAATCATTACGGCAACAGTGGTCTTGAGAACCTGTTAGCATTCAAGGCTGATAGACCCTTAACTTCCACTCTTTCCAGTGGATGCCTCCATTTCATTGTCTGATTCAAAGATTATTTCCCCCCACCCCATGAAATCCTATTTTGCTGACATGACTTAAGCAGGAGCCAAAATCTAGGACTGATATCTATGTGCCTTCACAATGGCATTTTACATGCAGGTCTTGTAAAAATAGAGATGTTTCCTCACTCAGGCTACAGACCTTGGTGACCAAAACCTCTGATAACTAGACTCTTAAAGCAATGCCCCCAGAAAGATATCTGGAACTCAGTTCATCATGGTATAAGGATATTCAAGAACCACCACAAAACCAGTCTGAGCAAAATCACATTTATTCCAAATCTTCAAAGGACCTCCTAAGCCTTTGGGTATTCCTCCTAGGTGCCCTTACAATGAACTACCTCCAGTTTCTGATCTACAGCTATGAAGGATATTACTAAATACAGGCTGAAGCTAGTGTTAAAGCTGGCCACTCTAAAGCAGAGCAGCCAAAATAGTAGTTTTATATGAAGCTGAAGAATTGACAGTTCACAAGCATTTAAGGTAACCAAAAGCCATGAGAAGCTGCCACTACAGCAAGACATGAGAGACCAATTTAGAGTATTAGTGACTCAAATGATACATCCCTGCCATAAGAAATGCTGATAACCCTAGAAAAGCACAAAATTTGGAAAAAATCAGCTATGAAACACATGGAAGAGTACAAATGCCTACCAAAGGTAGAAGTAATGAGAAAAAAAAAAACTGCTGTAGATGGCTGCACCTTCACAGAACCAACAGTTGCACTTGATGAAAACCAAGCCTCAAACAGGAGCAGGGATATTCTTGGGGACTCTCAGATTCTGCACTACCATGCTTAGTCATTGACAGGTTAAGGAGATAAGTCCAAGTGCAAGAATTCACAATGATAGATTTCCCCATTCTCAGGGGTGAAAATATATATATAATATACCCCAAAGAATTTGCAAAGATAGTACAGCTTCTCTAGGAAAGACTTTTTTCTAACATATTCTTCAGTTACACTCAAAATAAACTTTGTGGCAAGAAATGGAATAGGTGATATTAAAAGTGGAGCAAGAAATGAAGTTATTTCATCTCCAAAGCAAAACTGGGATCTCTATAGTTTACACTCCAACCATTCTTCCCAGCAGTTCTTGTACAAGTTCTGCTACCTTTCATCTTCTATGCTGTCATGAACAGACCAGAAATAAAAGACAGGACCAAGCATGGACATCACACTTTTACAAGCCACTGGTCTTCCACATTCTCCATTTGAGTTCATCTCCCACAGCACACTAATAATGCAACCCAGAGCCCAAGATCATGCCACTTGGCAGACATTAGAAATGCTAGAAGTTCCAGAAACTCCTTGCCATCCCTACTTAGATGTTACATGAAACTCTTGATGGAATGAGCATCACTGCCCAGGTCATGCTGACTGGCACCAGCTAGCTTTAGTCAGCCCTCCCTGTTCCTCCAGCAGTGTCATCTTGGAGAGGTAGATTATAGACAGATGACTAGACCCACTGGCCAAATCCCTCAACTCGTTTGTTTCCTTTCTAGGGACTGAAAGGAAACATGTATCTACTTCAGTTGACAGACCTTCATCTTCTACTTCCTAGAAAGGCAACACTGCATGCTGCCTATTGTGAATTAAAGGAAACCAAATCAGATTCACCATCTCAACTACTTGAGACCAACATCAAAATACAAGATTTCAGTTTGGTTATTATGGGAGTACTATCTGGAAATCAAAACATACCCTTAACCAACTTTTGTCACAGCCAAACCACCATAATTCTCTTCATCAGCTCAGTTAACTTTGACTCTTTTTCTTACGCCATGAGAACTTCAGCAGGATAGGCAAGCAATGGCAATTGCTCTGGGCTGTGCAGTAAGCAGCAGCAATGACAGCGCCACATTCAAGAAGTTTAGGGATCCCTGACAGAGAACCCTACCAGAACTAAAATCCCCACCAGCTCAAGTCCTTGATGAAGTTTCTCTCCATGGCCTGTTGATCTTTGCCAGCATTTAGCCTTTACTCTAACAGTGCTTGCAACTGCTTTCCCCCCCCCTTCAAAAAATAAGCTGAATTTTCATTTCAGACAAGAACTCATTGTTACAGCTGCATAGAAACATTATTCTTGGTAACAGTAGCATCCTCCAGCAAGGTTCCTGCAACTCAGACCTCCAGTTAAAGCCAACAAATCCATTAGCTTCTTGATCCCAACCAACTTCTTCCAGCCTGGGGGCGGGGGAGGTCATTAGTAATATACTGATGAGGTAATCCTCCTATGTGACAGCAGTATCTCAATGCCAAGGAACCAAGTTTTAGAGTCTGCCTCAACAGTTAAAGAATGAAAGCAGAAAGCACCCTTTTGGGAAGGGGGAGTGGGGGGTGTGGGGGGGAAAGGTAAGTCACCCATAGGATATCAGTTAAACTCCACATATACAGTAAGCCAGCCTTTCAAAAAGTGAAGGTTTTTAATTTGTCAGTCATCCAAAGTAACACAGTACTGTATCATCTGTGTATATAGAAGAGTGACAGGTTCTCAACGACATCCTCCAGAAGCATTTGTGGCTATGTTTACTATATGGAGTCCTTGGACTGGAGCTTGCTTTGACATTTAAAGCCTTCAGCTTTTAACCTTCATAATGAAATACAGTTGTAATAGTTGTAATGAATTTCATAACAACTAGCATTATGATTGATACATATACTGAAAACTTTTGACCTATCAACTTGTTTACTTTTAATTTTCAATCCAGTCCTTACTAATTATCCAATTAGTTTACTTATAAGCTTGCAGAAAGCATTCCAGAAGTATTTTTCACTGAGCTCTGCTGTAAGAGTCTTGGTGGAAGGCCTTGGAAGGGTAAAAACCAAAAACCCACAGAGGAAACTGACAAAGAAGCACAAATATGAAGACTATTTTGAAGTTGCATATAATTTTTAGGAAGTCCAAATATTACCAAGGTCTAAGCAAAAAAGGTACCCCTTTAATACCCAAATGGAGGGGAAAATGAGCCAACTAACTAGCGGAACTAAATAAAGTGGATTTAAGTGTTAGAACAAGTGTTTATTAAAATGAGCCAAGCATTTAAGCAGATGTTCCAGTTTCTTTTAAGATAGAAAGTCTACTTGTAGCTCTTAATGATACTCTGACTCAACAAGTCACTATGCAATCACTTTGCCAAGAGACAAGGAGCTACTCTTAACTGTACAGCACAGACACTCATTTAGCATTGTTCAAGGAAGGAACAGGGTCAAAAGCAGCATCAATGGCGTTGTGATTCCTAACTCTATAGAAAGATGGTGATAAGCCAGATGTTCCAATTAGTGCTTCAAAACCACTGAAAAAAGAAAGCTTTATCTTACTGGTTTATTTTAAGCACTTGAACACATTCTTTCCTGGCCCACTAAGTTGATATTAGATTCCAAAAAGACATTTGGCATTCCTAGCACTCTCCAGCTTCAGCTTTTAAATAATAGCATAGCCTCTTATTATAATTTTTAATACGCAGCAAGTTAAAACAAGATATATGCTTATTCATATGAGCAATTAAACAAGAGTAATTCAGCAAAGTTAGGTTTTGTAATCTCTCGTCAGCTCAAACAAGCCATTTGATACTATTCACTGTATCAGTTAAGCATGTCTGAGGCAAGTGCTCTAACGAGCAGCATGAGCTAAGCACCCAGAGTTGCCATTTAGCATTCTATTTTTGAAAGATGCTTGCAGAATTATTTCCATAGGAGAATTTTTTATTATTTGTTTTATGACAACAGAGTTCTTGACCTGTACACAGCATGGAAAAAGACCCTGGGCTAACCTAAATGCTAGGGACACTAAAGCATTTAGGCTACCAAAATCAGAAACAAGACCCACTTCCTCCGTTTCAAATGGGTAAAAGAATGGGAATCAGGTAAGTTCAGCTGAATTAGCACCCGTAATGTATCTAATAATTAGTACTTACATAGATAAGCCCAGAGTAATACCGATCCTTTAAATTATGCAATACAGAGGCTTCATTTAAACAGGTTAATTCTGCCATGTCTTCCACTTTAGAGAACTTGGGAGGATTCATCTTCTGAATATCATCTTTATTGACTAGTGCTTTCTTTCCGTTCTCTGCCAGTTCGACCAACACTTCATCCCCTTTTTCCTCCTTGATGCTGGCTGCCTCAAAACCATGGCGTTCTGAAGGAATCCACACCAACTTTTTAGCAGTCCAATCAGCCTGGGTGGCAGGGTTGTAGATTACAGCCCTATCCACAAAGAGGTATCTCTCCGGATCTTCCTGTCCGGATCTTTGTGCCATTGTAGGAAGTGAAGGTATCCACTATCAGTTACCCTGTAAATTGGAGAGGAAAAAAACAAAAAGTACATTACATACTATATTCTTATCGATGAAATGAATGGAGCTATGGCACATCAATAAAATGATCTATCACAAGTATCTGTATCTTCTCTTGATGAAGAAGCATCATTCATTTCTTCCATAGTCTAAAGAAGTTGCTATACAACTGAGAGCCCCTAGTCACTCAGCGGCCCCCTCTGAATAAACCAACTGCCACACAAAAGTTAAAGTGATCTGTCAGGTATAATCTCAGACCCAGTACAGGAAACGCAGTATAAACTGGTTCTAATTGTGCACCAACTAAGGAGAGACATTGCAACAACGTGAGAGCTACAAGCAGGAAAAACACGCATCTGTCTTCTGTGCTTAAATAAGGAAGAAGAGCAAATTTAATAAGAGCTTACCAGTAAACTCAACTTTACTTGAACAGTAAAAAAAAAAAATTAAAAAAATTAAAAAAGGATCGATATCAAAATATTAAAAAAAAAAATGTTCAGTGGATAGCTAACTACAGTAACCAGAAGGTGACAAGAATGTTTTCAAATGTGGATTTTCAACTACAGACAAGCACTTGAGACACTTGGGGTTTCTGCAAGCCATTAAGCTAGCTAAACTTTGCTCATATTCTTCCTGAAAAACATAAGACTTTGCATTTCTACAGCCTGCTTCTGTTCTGTTGTGAGCACTGACATTACCATATTCCAAAAAAATGTCTCCAGATCTCAAGTTTACCTTGAGGCTCAAGACGCAGCAAGGACTGATGTTAGATTTTCCAACAGCTTCACGAGTAGTTTGGAGGGGAAAGAAAAACTGCTGACAAGAGCTCCTGCGCACTCATTTTACTTATTTGCCTCTGTCTAAGAGACGCCACTGCATCTTTTGTTAATACTACTGTCACATCCAGGATTCCTGGAGCTAGCAATTTCATCTGTAACGGCCTGGGGAACAATAAGGTCAACCTGACACCTAGTACTCAGGTCATTAAATATCTTGTTTTTTCACACACTAGATCTTTTCTGCTGAAGAATGTTCCATTAGCTAATTGTAGCCTTTTCCAGCAGGCAACCTAAAGGTTAGCTTCAAAAGCAAGGAAGGTTTCGCAAACTGCATCTGTCATCTTGCATACTACGGTATGCACCCTGATAGAAGTTCTGCAACACACCCATCCTCAGAACATGTAATTAAATACAATAGTTGTGTCTCCATCTTCGGCATGGACATTGGTTACATTGTCCAACTTTAATGCAAAGTAAGCATGAAATCACTGAACCCTTCAGAGGTTTGAGGAGCAGACCGTTTACTACAGTTGGCTTAATTCAAATCAAGAGGTGATGACTCAACATTTGAAGTATTTTAGAAGAGCCTCTGAGAAAAAAACCTCAGTGAAGAAAGGGAATTGTTGAGGGGACACCTTAAGAGATAGATGGACTCCTCAGCCAGGAAAATGAAGATATTCATCAAGGAATGCTACCTTTGGCTCAAGAAGCCCACAAGTTTAATATCCGAGCCTCCAACCCCAGTTCAGAAAGCTGATTGTTGGAACTCCAGCTGTAGTCTAGCACAGAGGAGACAAAGACCTGAAACACCATTGCTGCCCTCGTGTGCAAATGCATCTCGGTGTCAAGTCTCTGAAAGCTCCCTGGCCAGGTATGACAGACAACCAAACGCATCCATGATAAGCTCAGTCTCGGTTTTGCACACTGAGACGTAGCGAAGCCTAGAGGTCAAATAAAACTCACACGACAAAATTAATCATTATCGCTCCCCATTGGAATTAAAGGCTGAAGACCGAAATGAATGCATGGACTGACGTTATAGCAGTCCCTGAGGAATATACTTAACATCGGGGGATCACAGACAGTTTCAGGGTCATTCTTCCACTTTGGCTTTTAATTCCACAGAGCCCATCACAAAAGACCTTCTGCAGAAGCAAAGCAAGTTGCAGCTTACTCTACTCAAGGCTCCCCTGTTAACAATGGCATTCAAATGAAATACACAAATGAGCACATTTATCATGCAGGAATCCAGCACTCCCAAAAGACGACTAGTGCAAGGAAAAAAAAAAAAAGAGAAAGAAAGAAGGAAAGAAAAACCCTGCACACGTTCTGCTTCTCTAAACAAAAAGGGGGTAGGGGGAGCACCGGCGGAGACGGGGAGTGGCATCCCTCCGTGCAGCCCGGGCATTTTCAAGGACAGGGGCAGCCCGAGGAGCCGCAGAAGCCGCACCGCCCCCGGGCGCCGAGGGCTGATGCTCGCCGCCGTCCTGCTGCGGGAGCGGCTGCGGAACCCCCCCCCCCGCGCGGTGGCCCGCGCGCCCCGCCGCCGCCCCGAAGGACAAAGGAGGCGGCCGGGG
>NW_010973093.1:4913163-5002615 GCF_000737465.1 Haliaeetus leucocephalus | reverse complement strand
CCCACCCCCCGACCCGGCGGCGTCCCTGTATTTTGGGTTGATGAAGGGTTTGTCAGGTCCCGGCTCCCGGGCCGGCTTCCACCGACGTGAGAGATAACGGGGAAAACGCGTCCCCGGGCGCTGGAAGCGAGCGCTGCCGGCCCGCCGGGCTCCGGCGGCGGCGGCGCCGTGCTGGGGGCTCGGGGTCGCCTCAGGCTGTCCTCAGCGGTGCTCGTCTGAGGTGGCAGTCACTGGTTTCCAGGCCCTGGGCGGGATGGCGGTCCGGCAGAAAAGCAGCTGGACCCGATTTCCAAACTTCCAGAAACTCTGCCGCAGCCCTCAGTAATTGCTCCCGGGGGTAATTAGCCTGACTCTTAACAATAAAAACCCAACCCTCGCTGCAAACCTGACGTGGTCTCCCACCCCCCGGATCCGTTCCAGTGTCTCTGTGCTGGTTCTGCAGCCCCGCTCCTGCATGGCGGCCCCTCAGCCGCCACAAAACAGCCCCGGACCCCTCTGCCCCAGGCCGGCCGGCCGGCCAAGCTTGTGCTCACAGGCATGTTTTTCCCCTTCTTTAAACATAATCCTGAGGCTTTGCGGAGCCCTTGCCCGTTTGGAGCACTTTTTGTGGATCAGGTGGGTAGGCGGGGGGCCGCAGCATGGGGGGAAAAAAAGCCATTTGCAGCATCTCCGAGAGTCTCGTGGGCTCACGGGGACTTAGAAAATCGGTGACGGGTGGGTTTCAGGTGTAATGCCTCGGGGGGGCTGCTGGCCCACCAGATCCTGCGCTGCTGCTGCCTGGGATTTTGAGATGGAGAGCTTCAATGTCATGGTGGCCTTCCCTGTTTTTTTCCAAAATCTTTCCCGTGTTTCGCTCCCTGGCTCAGAAAGCTTCTCAGGGATCACGCATGGTGCGTTCAACCTCCAGGGAATGGGCACAACCTCTCACCGCAACCACCATGGCTCGCTCCAGCCCTGCATGTGAGCAGGTAGCTAAGAGCATCAAGGGTTCCCATTGCCCGAGCTGCGGGTTTCGTTTCTCCGCCCAGACCAAATGCAAATGCAAGTGGCTCAGGAATTAGAGCTATTTTGGTGGAAGGAATTTGTGTCAGATCCTTCTGAACAAGACTGGGAGCTGGGCAAGGAGCAGAGAGACGTGTCAGGAAAAAAGCATCTAGCCTTGGCGTGGGGCAGACCTGCAGCAGGGGATCCTGAGAAGGGCTGGGGATGTCAGGCAGCGCCTGGGGACAGGAATAAGGATGTCTCCCATTTCCCCTGTGCTTAGGAAGCAGGACTTCCTATGGACTACCTGCACAAATGGAAATGTTTCAAAGCAGCACCTGCCATTTCAATACAACTTAGCATTTTTGGACAGGTTGTTCAGTTCAAAAAGGGAGGCAATAAGGCAGACCATGGGGAACCAGGCTCCTGGCATGGAGCTGGAAATCATTCGGTCATCTCTGCTCATCTCTGCACACAAATCAGTTCATGTGCAACTCCTGGCACTTGGATTTATATGAAAGTCTCCCTCTTAATTACCATTTCAGTGGGAGGTCTTGTACATCCTGTTTCACCGAAAAATAAGGGTGTTGACTCGCAAACGCAGGTAGATGAAAGCCAAAAGGCTGAACTGGTTACTCCCCAGCTGTTTTTCGCTTTGCAAGGACTGCCACTCCCGGGGCCTGGACGGCTGAGCTGCGTGGTGAGCCGCCCTGAGCAGCCGTAGGCAGCAGAGCAAGGCCAATACCGCGCAGACTTTGGGTTGCTTAAATACAGGCATCTAGCATGCCGCATCTCCCAGAGTTTACAATTTTTCCTTGCTCAGCTATCAGGTCTCCATGAGATACTTAGCCAGCGTTCATGGAGCGATGCCAGCTCCTCGGCAGTGCCAGCGCTTTGCAATGGAGCAGCCCGATGAGTATTTTGTTCGCTTTGGAAAAACCATGCACTCAAGGAGCAACATCGTGCACAGGTTGTGGTCACCCCTTGGGGTGGCTGAGGCCTCAGGATGGCACAGCACCCACACCTCAACACCCTCACACTCCAGGTCAGCACCTCCATGTCACGCTGCTTTGGGCTTCAGTGACAAAACTTCCATTTTTAGGCATACAGCACCTTTTAAAAGAAAAATAGAAACATCACACAGAAAACATTATTCTAGACACAAGCTGTTTGAAGAGTTTAGCTTCTTTTAGAAAATTATTTCCATGGAAAATCTTTGAGGCTCCTGTAGATACCACGTGGAGCATGTCAGGGTTATAGCATTGAGTTATTATTTTTATCACACAATTATTTTTATCCAGGCCTGTGTTAGGAAGGAATTCCCCAAATCCACTCAATGTCTTTAACCCATAGAGGGAAAGATGGTATTTCTATCTTCTCCAGGAGACTTGGAAAGAGCAGAGACTGGAAAGAGCAGAATGAAACATCTTTCATAAAGGATTTTTATTTGAAATAGAAACTCAGCTGGTGCCTAATCCTAAAATTGTTTCCCTGCCTTTAAACAGAAGGCTAATGATATCGTTGCTACCAGGGCATGCATGTGCTGAAGGCAAAGCATGTCCCCACGGGTGTTTCCAGAGCTGGAACTCAAGCAGGTAAATAAGAACCATTTATGCTTAAAGCAGTGCTTGAGGTTTTTAAAACAATGTAGAGAATTTAGGCAAAAAATGCTCCATTCATTTCTAGTTTAGAGGTCTTACTACTGGTGACATGTATTGGAAAGCTAATTTCCATATTGGGTGATTGTGTGCCTCTGTCCCTAATCTGCTTTGGACATTGCTGGGCAGAATAAACTTCTGCAAGGGGAAAGCACGCAACTGACATCCAACAGCTGTTTGTTTGTCCTGTCCCATGTCCCTACCAGCATCCACAAATAAGCCAAACAAACCTTATTCCTTGATTATTTGACACCTTTGCTTCCTGCAGAGACTGGCATCCTCCCTCCCTGCCCTGCTTTCTGACTGCGGCAGGTTTTGGGCACATCTCCAAGACTTACAGAGCCAGGTCTGGCCTCCCCCAGGAGCCCTACGTCTCTGCAAAGCAGGACACCTTAGCATCTTTCTGGGTCAATTTTTTTCTCCACAACTTCGAGTACTGAACAATACTGAACCAGGGTTTTGAATTAAATATTTAAATGCAAGAGTTGTGTATGCACAGAAATGGTCTGTGCTTAGTGGTGACAAGGGGACATGTGAATAAAATCCATGCGGATTGAGCTTCCAGTTCAAATCCTGACTTGCTGTGGCTTTGGGTAGCCACGGTACCTTCCCTGCCCTCACTCACCCTGCAAAGGGAAGAGACTTTGTTATGCCCATTTGCCATGTCAGAGATGAGATCACATTTGATGTATAAAGTGCTTTGACACCTTCAGAAGGAAGGTGTGAGGAAAAGGCAGAATTGCTCATGTAAAAACTGGCTGCTTTGTTGCATGGGATCAAAACACAGAGAAGTGTAGGAATAAAAGAAAAATTATTCCACAATAAAATTACTTTATAGTGAACATTTCTATGGGAGAAGCTTGAAAGGAATTGGAAATTCAAGCCTCATGCTTAATGCTTGAGTTTCAAAGCTTTCTGAGATGTAATAAATTACAGTAAGATGAGGTTACACTTATTTCTTGAAGCATGCTGTCCTCCAGGACCGCGCCGTTTATTTTATCTCATATGTCAATAGGAAACGTTCTGAAACAGGAGGTGTTCTCCAGGGCACCGCGCAGGGATCAGCACCAAATATGAGCTTCGTTGTCTCACCCATCATATATTTTAGTCCTGGAGAGTTTAAAAAGTTAGCTAAATCAGGAATGGAAAGTCTGCTTCTTACTCACAAAAGGGGATTGCACAATAGTTGGTTGGACAGGCTGCTGTGAACCTGATGTCAGATCAGCAAAAATAGCCACCTCTGCAGCAAATGAGTCAAGATCCAAGCGCAGAGTGAAAGATTTGCATTCCCTCCGTGCAAGCCTGCGACAAACGCGTGGCCGTTTTCTAACAGGTTGTGCTGGAAGCCAAGACGCCCCATAGGACACCTCAAGCTTCTTCAAACATGAAGGACTGAAGCAGAGCACCAGGGATGAGATCCATCTCGGATCATCCTGCTGCAATCATGCTAGGAATGAGACCAGGACACACATGGGGGACCGGTGCTCACCCGCTCCTTGCTGTCTCTCTGCCTTCCCCTTTCATCCATCCATCATGCTGGGAAAGAGCGGAGGCTGGGAAGGTACAGCAGGATTTTCGCAAGCATGCCTTCCACCCTCCACGCAAGCGTTTGGCACGCGTTTCTCTTCCCTCAAGGAAAAGGAGGGCTCATTCACAAGTCTCTGCTTAAAACCAGCCAGAAATATGAACCTCCCTTTTCCCCTCGAAGCAGGAACTTGTCTGCGAGATCTGTCCTCCCCCGCCTCGCTCACCACACCCTGAGATCGGAAATTGTCCCTGGGAAAACCACGTGCAGCAGGTTTAGGGAGCTGCCCTTTTACTTCTGGCTAGCTGGGAGCTTGCAATTCACTGGGCCAGATTATCATCCCAGTTACACCAGTTTGCATTGCAGAAGCACTTCTCGCTTGCAGTAGTGTTTTCAAGGGAAAAGGATTTAGCCATTATATAGTAGAAAGGCCATAAGAAAAATTTCTTAGGCATTGTAGGATCAGAGGGTAATTCAAGCTGGAATGGACCTCAGAAGATCATCTAGTTCAACCTAGCTAGGATCTGCAGACTTAAAAAAAATAAAGAAAATGGTGGAGGTTTCCCATGGACCCACTTGCAAAGGGCACATTTCCCTGGGAATCTCTGCCTCATCCAGAACCGGCCTTTACTCAGCACAACTGCAAGATTAGGTGCTTGGATGCCAGCAGGATGAGCATGTCACACATACCTCTCCTGATGGGAAAAATTCCCCTCCTCGCATTTTGGATGTGGGATTTATTTGTAGCCACCTCCCTCATGCCCCATCTCCATTTCCCATAGGCAGGGCTCATGCATCAGTACTGGTACAGCACCCACCTTGGCTACCCTGGCTGGAAACCCTATTTATCCCCTCCCTTTCCTTCCCCTGTCCCTCTGCCCACGCTGCCAAGGCTCACAGAATGTTTTCTAATTTGAACTAAATGCCCCATTTATAGTTGGGCAAACCCAGCAAGGATTTTTGAGATTCGTCGTATACAAATACAAAAGTGATGCCAAGGAACATGAGTCCCCTGCATGGTCCGGGGTTTGGGCTGGCTGGGTGCTGGAGGGTCTGGGCAGAAATTGAGGGCCTGCCCCTGAAAGAGATCCCTGCACCAAAGCCCCAGAGTGGGAGAGCTGAGCTCTCATCGTGGCTGGGGAGCAGGCAGGGGGCAGCTGCCCAGGGCTCATTTATCACTGCCCCACAGTGGTCTTTGGCCAGGCTGAAGGGACCAAATCCTTCCTCTTGGGCCAGAATCTCCATCTGAGACCAATCGCTCCTTTCTGGCAGAGATTTAACTAAAACTGTCCATTTTTTACCCAATTAAAGGATCAGCAAAAAAGAAACAGTGCTGAAAAGTTTCCGTCGGCATATCCAGCACCCTCAGTGGAAGCCTTGGCCATACCCATTGGACGAGGAGCAAAGGTGCAGCAGAGCTGGCCGTTTTCTGCAGGGGGCCATGCCAGGGCCATGCCAGGGTGGGTGGGATGCTGAGAATTGAGGGGACACTTGGCCCAGGGCTGCCCCAGGTGTCCCCCAGCCCACGGGCCATGCTGCTAGAACAGGATAGGACCCACAGTGGAAACCAAGCCTGTCCTTGTGCGTGTCAGCTCCGCGTGCCTGCCTCCCACCTGCCCCCAGGGGCTCTTTGAACACCCTGAAGCTCCATGGATGAGAAAAACCTTTCAGGGCCCACTCTGAGGAGAAAACGGCCAAAAACTGAGCTGAGGATGGCACCTGACAGACCACAGGGGAGAAAGCTTCCACCAAGAGTGGAGATATGATGACTGCTGGGGTGCCTTGGGAGCCTAGGGCCCATTTTTAAAGACAAATTATGCATTTGGGATGTCTCCCTGCCTTGTGAGAAGGTGTGAGCTCCTCAGGGTCCACCTGAGGAAGCCATGGACATGCCCAAGCGCACCAACAGGTCCCACCAGACTGCCAGCAGTCTCCAAGGCTAGCAGCAACTTCAGTTTCTTCAGACCTGACCCCAAGAGCTTGTGTCTGCTTAGAAAACCACAGAAAAGCATTCCTGAGCCCTGCCTCGTGTTTGGACATGGGGCACAGGTACTGCCAGCTCTCCTAACCCTGTAAAATTCTCTCATGCTTCAAAAGTGTGCATTTGCAGGGCCAGGCTGCAGCACTGCACCCTCCAACCATCTCCAGTCCCCTGCAAGTGGCAAGCAACAGCGTACAGTGTTTGCTCCAGTGATTTCAGCATACCGGGGATTTTCCCAGCTTCAGCTGGAGCCTCCTGTTAGACTCCGTGCAGTCTTTAATTGGAGCTGATTTACAGCATTTTTATTGCTGCAGACAGCCAGCAGTTGGCACAGCAGGCAGCTTTAATATTACTTTTGCATTTTGTTATTGAATCACCAGCTTGGAAGGCAATTGCAGGGCTTTTTATAGCTGCCGCCTGCTCACGAGCAGCCTGGCACCACAGCCCCTCTCAGGTCTTTGAATAAATGACTCGGGCCAGCAGGAGCCCGTCCCGTTGTCCATCAGTGGACCCAAACGCTGGGGAGCGTGTCTGATCCCAGCAGGTCAGGGAGCTGCTGATCCCGCTCAGCAGCTCCAGCAGCACAGCTACTTTTCAGCCACTGCTCTGGGGCTTATCAGTGGCTTTACTGTCCTGTAAGGTCGGCCTTGAGGTTTTTGCCACGGATGTGCAAGTGCTTCCCCCAGGGTGCAAAATACAGCTTCTGCTGTGGAACAGGAGATATGGTCCAGGCTGGACCTGCTGCCTGCTTCGGGCACGTCCTTGTCACTCCCCAGCTCAGAACAGCTCAAAGGCTGGGGCAGAGGAGCATGTCCCAGCTGCTCGTACCCTCCCATGTCCAGCAGAGACTGTGACAGACCCAGTGGCTGTAGGATGTGTCTTCTGCTGCAGCTCGCCTTTTCCATTCACGCGAATACTTCACTTCTTGGTCTCCCAAGTATGAAGGATCTCAGTCCTGGTCCAGTTTGCCTCTGTGCAAGGGGCATGATAATAGGCCTAAAAAAGGAGGAGGGTGGTGTCCTTTTGTTACCAATTATGACACGCAGTTTGTTTTATCATATTACATTCAAAGGGGCTAATTGGCCTTTACAAGCCTCCTCCATGGCTATTTATCTTTGACTTGAAAGCAGGAGGGTCAGGCCTCATGGACACCAGCTTCCTGTCACTGGTTAAGGGCCAGCTGGAGAAACCATCTCCCCTACAAACCCAGCAGCTGAGTCCAGTGCGTATGGGCTGGGAGATAAATTAAACTATTCCTGGGGGATGTTCCTGCAAGGGGAAGCAGTCAGTGATCCTCCTATCACACCCATACCGCAGCATGCTGGCTCTGTTGGGGTACGCTGTGCAGGGAATTCCCATCACAGCCCTAGCAGCCAGGCTCGCCCTGGGATATTAGCCCACAGCCACCATCTAATTCAATTTAATTCAATCCAATTTAATGATTGACTGAACCCTGCTGGTTTAATTAGCAAGCCAATACTCAGCTATCAGCTGGTCATTGAGTTTGTAACTCATGTGCCAACCCCTTCCCTGGGCTGGGGAGAGGGGACAGAGGATAGATCCCTGCTTGGTACCAGCGTACAAACTCCCTCGGGCGGGTGAGGATGAGCAGGGTGAGGAGCAGTTAACCGCTGGCACGTCCTACATGGCACATTAGCGCCGCGGAGCCTAGCTCCATCGTCAGATGGACACCAGCGCTTTGCTTCATGCCAAAGGGAAAATGAGCTTGCATATCCCTGTTAAGGTCAGGGTGCTCACTCCTTTGTGGCACTGGTGCTGGCCTGAGCACTGGGATCCCACCAGCAGCATCTAGTCCCCTGCAGGCACTGTGCTGTGCTATTGTAGCTTGTCCCCAAGTCACAGCCCCCAAGGGATGATGGGGCAGAGTGACGATGTAGTGACTGGCAGCTGGCAGATGGGGACCTGAATCAGTGTGCCTGGGCTGGATGGGGAAAGCTTCAGTCTCACCTACACACCAGGGACAATCTCAGCATCAGCAGAGGGCTGGAGCAGAGTGCTGAAGGCACTCGCCAATCCAGGGACAACTCAGCCATGGGATGACTTTTAAAATACCTTGTGTATGCTTGTTCACACCCTGTGAATGGTTCTGTTTTGAGCTCTGTGGGTGGAAAATGCGGCTACTGCAGGGGAAAGGTGGGAGACAACCACAGCACAGAGCTTGAAGCTCTTGGGTACCACAGAAATGGCTCCCAGAAGTGCAAAAATACCATTCCTACAGCACGACATCAGGGGCTGAAAGGGCAAAACATCATAGCAAGCAGGGTACTTCCAACATGGTCATCTCTCCACTCTCATGAGCATAACCCAGTTCCCATGGTCATCCCCCTGTTCCTCTGATCATCACCCCATTTCCGTGGTGATCTCCCTGTTCCTGTGATCATCTCCCCATTTCTGTGATCATTGCCCCATTTTCATGGTCATCTCCCCATTCCTGTGATCATCCCCCGATTCCTGTGATCATTGCCCCATTCCCATTATCATTGCCCTGCTCCCACACAGGCAGCATTCTCATTTCCCACCTTGATGTGGGTGGAGTCCATGTCAGGGGCATGGAGAAACCAAGGACCAACACACATTCCTCAATAATTGCTCCCAGCTCACAGACACAGAGGGCCGAGCACCAGAGTGACGATGCTTGGTAGAACTTTAGGATGAAGATAAAGGTGATTTGCAAATGATTCAATGATTTTGTTTTTAATTGGAGTTGTGCCTTTTCTCATCTGTTTAAGATGGATGAGATTGGTCTAAGCATCTGAAAAGGTTGTTTGTAAAACAAACAAACAGGCTATTAATTATCCTGGATGTTAACCTTGGTCGTCTTTGACTTTGCTGGAAGGCACCGTAGGAAGGTCTGCTCTTGCTAAAGGATGAACCCTGCTGAGTTCAGTTAACCAGGTGCAGCTACTCATGCAGGTATTCGCATATCAGCATAGAAGCGGTTGCAACCACCTTCATTTAACCATCCGCAGCCTGACTGAAGAGAGTCCACATAGCCCAATTGCATCAGTTTAATGAACCTATCTAGCAAATGAATTTAAGGCAATCTGGAGATGAAGCCACTGCAACCTCCCCCACCTCTGCTGAAGGATCTTGGTGCTGAATATTTATTGGAGACTTCCTTCCTCCGCGTGTATTTACACCCTGGGTTTTAAAGAGGCTGAAATGAATGTCTCTTTTAGTAGCTCAAATTTTTGTCATTAGTTTGTTTATTTATTATTTTTTAGTTGTCATTTTATATGTGTGTTGTTACTCAATCACCAACAGATCTCCACACTGGGTGGAAGCTACACCTGATTCTGGGAAAAACAAGATACCCCTTTTTTGGTATTGTTTTCTACTTGAACAACCTCTGCAGGTGCTGCTGTCCCTCCAGGGCAGAGATTCGAGGGATTTTTCAATGTAAAATCATGTGGAAATAAGCATAGAAGGGGAGTGCTCATACAGGGACTGTGTTTAAATAGTGCTGAGCAATGATGTTTTTGTATGGTGCGAAGAACACCAAAGGAGATGAAACAGCACAGGAGAGATGAGCAGAGCTTCAAGTTGAAGGAAATCCCCTAACTTCAGCCCTGCACCAGAGGAAATGAGGAGTCACCAGCAACAAATACCAGGACCACCGTGCCCAGGGGACACTCTTAGCTCTGGTGCATTAGCTGGAGGGATGGAGCTACCCTGGGGGGGACAAAAGCCACTATTTCAGGGTGTGTAAAGCCCTCACCATCCCCAGCGTGAGCATGCATGGGGATAACCATGTCATCAGCACCACCATGAAACTACCAGAGCTGTTTTCAATGGCGGCAGCCCATACAGCGGGGGATGGGGCTATCGATTTGCAACAGGAAATGCAGCCAATAGGGGGTTTTAATATACACATCCTTGTCAGGAATTTTATTTTTCCATAGGGCTCTTTCCCCTCCCTCCTCCCATTTCAATTTAAATTTTCTGTCAGGGTCCCAAAAGAGGCCAGCCCTCACCCCCAGCCAAACGTATGCGGGACCTGTAATGAGTTAGGGCTGAATTCCTGCCAGCCCTTCTGGTAACGTTTAAAGAGGACGCTGGCGGCTGTCCAAACCCCGAGCACTGTGGAGGGAAGAAAGGCAGCGCTTGACAGGAGTTAAGATATTGCAGGATGTCTGGGAGACAAACCCATTCAGGGTAATATTGCAACCCACGGTAGCAAGGTAATCCATAAACAGCAAAAGGCTGATGAGCTCTCTCATAGCCGAAGGACCCCTCGAACCCTAGGAGGCAGAATGCAATTTATCTCTTTCTAATATTTAAAAATGCACTTACTTGAAGGCATCTGGTGGAGGGAGAGATTTCAAATCCTCCTGTGTATTTCTTTTTTTTTTGAGGGGGGAAACAACCCTTTTCAGGAAAGCCTGGTGTAGCCAAAAACTGACTGTGGCTGGGCAGGTCCTGTTCAGCAGAAGATGTTTTTACAGTTCTGTGTTCCCAGCCCAGGTTTTCCAAAGGAGGCAGCTAAAAGTCCTGCAAAAGAGGGGGTTTCCAGCAGCACCCCAAGCTAGGTCCACGTGGGTACCCCTTGCCTGGGCTGCATGAGTGGGATTGGTATAGCCAAGCCTGACCGGCTGCCCTGTGAGCACCTTGTTCAGCAGCACAGCAGCTCACCCTGCACCCATCCGTGTCCCCAGCAAGCAGTGCCAGGAGGAGGGTGGAAGGTGGCTGCTTTGCAGAGGGGTCAGAGCATGGCCCCTCAACCACCTGAGTTTTGGGCAGCTGGGGAGAAAACCAGGTTGATTTTTAGGAGAGCTGGGGAATGGCATCACTCTGAGCTCCCTCTTGGCCCCCTGCCTCGAAGTCAGGGCTCCCAGGCTCAGCACCACAGGGACTGGGATGCACTGGTGATCATGGAGCTCTGTGAGATGGGGTGTAAAGAAGCCCCATGGACCTCCAGGGCACGCTGCAGCTGTGGGAACAGACTGCAACTGCATCTCTTCACAGCACTGCAACTCCTCTGGGAGAAATCCTGGTTTATTTGGTGAGGGCTTGGCCCTCCATTAGAGCCCACGACTAGGCCACCACCATGGTCACAATGTCACCCTATCTGAAGCAGTGCATGCTTGTGTGGCTGCTGCAGCTGCTTGCCTGCCTTGCTTTCCCCTGCCTGTGTCTTCCTGAAGACATTTTTCTCTGCCTGCCCGTGTGGCCCCAGCATGCCTGGTACAGGGAGTGTAGGGGTGTGAGGGCAATGTAGCAGCACAGTTCACCACTCCACATCTCTGCGCAACAGTGAGAAAAGCTTTCCCTAGCTCAAGGATAACTGCAGGTTATCCCACACCTAACACAGGGTTCACAGATATCTCCCTAAGCAGAGGAGCAGGTACTCCCCCTTTTTTTGTGTCCCATCAAAGGTGCCTGCTCTGCCGTGCTCCCTGGGCTGGGCACCTCCTCCTCCCAGGCAGCGGGGACCCTGGGCAGTGGGGACCCCAGGAAGCCTGTTCGGCAGCACCTGGGTGCCCATGGGCTACCTCAGTGTCTCACACCTCCTCCCCCAGCGTCTTCTCCCAGGAATGCTGTGAATGCAAAAGCTGACAGCTGCCCAAACCAGCTTTTACCCTTATATAGTATCTGCTTACACTCTTCTCTCCTGAAACCCAGGCTGGAAAAGCCTGATGACAGTGTGGGAAGATAAAGGGCTGCTGCCAGAGCGGGATAAATATTTGTCATTTTCCATCACTTTGTAAGAGCAGGCATCAAGGATCACAGGCAACCTGCAATTAAACGAGATTCCAATCTGATTAACCGCTGCTCTGCCAACTTAACCCTTCTGCGCTCACCCACCCACCAAGCCAGCACGGTGCCACCAGCACCAGAGGGGTTAATGCTCATACATCCAGGGAGCAAACTGTCACCAGGGATTAACTGCAAGTCCGAAGGCTTCGTGGGGTGCTCCGCTGGTAGCAACAACTGGATGCAAACAGTGGGTGACAGCTGGAAGTGGGGAGGTGTCCTTGAGTGAAACCCCTTTGCAGGCACGCTGCTGGCTGGCACTTCCCCACCGGCATTGGGGAGCTGCCGTCCAGAGAGGGCTGACGTCGCATCTTCGGTCTGGACTGAGCCCTTCACTCCCGGCATCACTTTTGGGCGTACTGATGCATGTTGGTAATGCTCCCCAATAAACAGCTCGGCAGAAGTCCAGCAGAAGAGCCTCACTTTCCCATGCACTCACCCCAACCCGTTTGCTTGCCCCATGTCCCTGGAGGCTGGACACAACCCTGGCTGCAAACCCGCATGCTCCTTCTGCCCCAGCAGTGCAGGGCCAGCCCGCAGCTGGCAGCTCCTGTGCCCGGCCAGGCCCATGCAGCTTCTCCAGTCTCTCCAACATGGGCTGCTTGGCCCCAGTTCCCATTGGCGTTTACTGGGCTGGTGTCCACTTTGCCAATGCTGTTGTGACCAAATGTGTCCCTGTGGCAGAAACACTTGTCCCCGTGCCAGGCAGCATCCCTGGCTGAAAAGTGTATGGGAAAGGGTGTGGGTCCGGTCAGTCTGAAGCCACGTGGTTTGGTCCTAGCAGGGTGGTCCTCCCGCTGCCACTGTAGCCACTCCGTGGCCCAGAGCACCCATCTCCGGCTCTCTGCCAACTCAGACAAGTTGTTCACATTTCCAGCCTTCCCTTCAAAGGCACAAAAATTAGATTTCCTCTCTTTTTTAGTCCCCTAGGTCTCTGGTTCTCTAAAACATCCTCACTTCTGCTTAAGAATAACCAAAACCCGCATGTGTAGCAGGAGGAACATGTGCAGGCAGGCTGGACCGCACAAAACTGTGCACGGGAGCTGTGTGCAAATGTATTTGTTAATTCACGATCATACACACACACACACACACACCCCCCCGCTTTTCTCTGCTTTGCTGGAGGTGCTTTGTCTGCTCCACAGTGACACAGAGGAACGATACACCCATTGTGGCTGGATTAGATGCAACCCGCTTTTAAAGACGTGGTTTCTCTACAGGTGTTTTGTGCCTGATCTCTGCATTCCTGACATGCCTGAAATTCCCTGACGCTTAACCTCAGTTCTGAATTTCCTGGATTTATAACATTTGGGTTTCAGTTAATAGCAATGACCTTGTAATATTATTCACCCCAAACTACTGATATCTGAGCTCCCCCATAACTCCAGTTTAATACCATTTTTTGCATGTAACACATTTGTTACGCCTGTCAAAGCAGCCTCAAGGGTTTCGGCTCTCTGTTTCTATTCAAACTCATCTGATATCCCAGGCTGAGGTAGCTTTGAAAAGACCGGCTTTAATCAGAAATCTCTCCCTCTCACACATGCATGCTGTGCAGCTTGGTGGGATGCAGACCTGAAACGCGCCTAAGCATCCTTCAGCTCCCCACCCAGCGCTCCAACCTTTTATCCCACGGCCATGAGCTCTGCTGCATCTGCAGCCTGTACCTTCTGGGAACTCCTTGGCAGGAGGATGATTCCACATCACTTGTGCCTTTCCCCAGGTGCCTGCCAGGCCAACTCCCAGCCATCAGCTTTTTCCTTCCCAGCACTGAAAAAGTCCCTTAAATATTTTTAAGGAGCTGAGCTGTGAGCTTCTGCCCGCAAGAAATACAGGTCTAGGGGCCACATGGTGAGCGGGTCTAAAGCAGTGCAGGTCCAGAGGCTGCTGTGGGGGATGTCGCTTTACGCCAGCTGAAAATCTGGCCTCTGCTGCTTGAAGAAGTTGTGTTTCCTGGTAATAACTGCAGGGCAAGTGGGTAAAGGGTAGAAACCTGAAAGGCCCTTGAAGGCAAATACCTGTGCATGTGTTTTACAGTGTGGTTCAGCTCCAGTCCTGGTCTGGGCAGGAGAGGGGCTGGTGGCTCTTTGCTGGCTCAGTGCCCATGAGGGATGGAGGATGCAGAGTGGTATAAGCAGTGTGGCGGGGGGGGGGAGGCTGCCCTGCTGGCATGCGACCCAAACTGCATTTCATCCTTGGGACAGGGCTGCACAGCCGAGTCCTGCCCTTATCCCAAATCAGGAGTAACTGCCCTGCGCTCAGCTGGGCTGCCTGGGTGGAAAATAAATGGGATCGAGCCCAGGGCTGAGTCATGGCGCAGCGTTACCTGCCCTGCGCCCTGCCCCGTGCCCTGCCCCTGCTCGCTCAGCGGTTTCCTATCGGCCCCGGCATCACTTTGCCTTTGAGGGAGCTGCTGGAGATCAACGGCGCTCGGCAAGTCTGAGCAACCGCCCCTGCACTGGCAATGTGGGCAGCCCTGCCTGCAGCTCAGCTTCCCCTGACCTTCTAGGGGATGATCCTTGCTGAGGATGTGCTGGAGGATCGCAGGCGAGGAGGAGGAGGTGTTGATGTGCAGACCCAACAGACCTGCACAAGACCCATCCTGGAGACGCACAGCCACCGCACAGGAGCGGAGCGGCGTGCAAGAAGGAGGAGGAGCAGGTGCGGCGTAACCTCTGCCTTGCACCTTACCATTGCCACTATCACCTGTGGGCAGCCCCGTAAAGCCCCACGTGGGCTCTGCGTATGGCCAAAGGGGCTTCGTAGAGGCCCTGAGTAGGCTGGGAGACAGCTCGGACCAGGGAGGGACAAGATTTGCCCAAGGTCCTGCCTGCGGGCTGAGCTCTGCCCAGCCTCAAAAACAGCCCAGCTGATGCTGTTACCCAAGACCAGGTGTTTCTGGTGCCTCTCACAGTTCACAGCCCCTTCTCCTGCCCCCAAAAGCCTTCCCTGGGACGCAGCCCCAGTGCACACCCAACCCTGGGGACTGGGCTCCCAGGTGAGCAGCCCCCACCTTGCAATGACCCCAGGGCTCATGCAGACCTGGGGCTGTGAAAATCCTGTGCCCTGCTGACCAACACCACCAAGATCATCCAGGAGAAACCATGATGCCAACTGTCCTGAGTCCCCGCAGAGGCACTGCGCAGAGAGAGGTTGGTCTCTCCCCTCTTCCAACAAAATGCCCTTTGCAGATACAAACTAGCTAGAAAATGAGAAGCGGGTGAAGCCAAAAGGCTCAGATAGTAAAGATCCCCCTGTTTATTTTTACTCTGAACTGATGATTATTTGAATGCTTGTGGTTAGTGAGACCACCCTGGCAAGAGGGGGTCCTGGATATCCCATGCCTGAGCCTCTTCTGAGCTCTCCTGGCGTAGTGGTGGCCACCGGCCAGGAGCTACCTCCAGCCTTCTCCTGCTTGGCCCTCCATGAACCGCACACCCCATCTCCCCAGCTGATCGCTGGGATGTGCTCAGCTCCTGGGGTGGGACCCCACAGTGGGGACCTGAGCATCACCTGGCCAAGCTGGCTTCAACTTGGCCCAGGCTCTCAGCTCATGGTCAGGGTCTCCTACCAGGAACCTCTCGTTGTTCTGGTGAGATCATTGGCCTCCTCCTGGCCAGGGTTCAGCAGAATATCACAGAGCAGACATTTCTCAGCAGTCTGACAGTCCCACTGTGGCTGTCAATGATTCTCTCTCCCTCCCATGCCATTCCTCCTTCTCCACCTTGGTGGCTCAGCACTCCCCACCTTGGTTTACAGCCATGAGGGGTTTTCTCCTTCCCAGCAACTGCAGTTTGCAGCAGAGTCTGAAACATGAATCACTTGTCAGGCAAGCCATGGGTGACTGAACAGGGCTGATTTCATTTTCAGGCCTTGAAACCAGCTCTCGAGCCTTCCCAACTCTGGCAGCCAGAAGTCCGAGTCATCAGGTTCACATAGGGGGAGGACGGCAGAGGAGCTTCATTCACTCCAGCTTCCTTCTGGTCCAGCCTCTGCAGCTGCCCACATTTACTGGCCTGGAAGATGTATGCTTTGTGGACATAGCCATAGAGGTGAAGCTGGGATCCCTGGATGTGAGCACTTCCACCTGCATGTGGATATCTTCACCTTCCCGCCTTTGCCCTGTTACTCCCCATCAGGGATGTTCCCTCCTTTGTTGTGCCATGTCTCCAATTTCCAGAGCAGAGCAAAACCTTTTCCACTACAAATAGTTTTGTCCCCAAATGTTTTTTCTTTTGTTCCTTTTATAGAAAATGTTTTGAGTTTCATGTTTTTGTGAAAAACTCACCAAGAAGTGAAATAATCCCTCCAGTTGAAACAGGAACCCTCCTGAGCCACCCGGCTCCGGGCTCAGGTCCCATATGCCTCAGTGTGCATCCTGTACTGGACCTTTGAGACCCTCCTGGCTCAGCGTCACAAAGTGCTTGGCACGCCACTGGCCTCCTGCACCCTCCTGCTAACCCCGGGGACACCAGGTGGCTCAGTGGTGGGACCCTGCAAAGAGCTGGAAGAGCATCTTTTGCCATCAGTATAAGAGGGACAGGTTAGAACTGGAAAAGGAGGCTCAGCTCCTGTATCTCAGTATCAGATACCAGAGAAATGGTCTTGTGGGAAAGACAACGGGGGGGGGGGGGTTTTGCTGAAACCTGGGGCATTTGCCCTCATTTTCTGCTGAATGGGAAATAAAAGATTTATACTTGTTTTTGTGGCTGCATTTACTTGTCCTGTGGCTGGCAGACATTATGGGGGAAGCTCTGCAAACTCAAGGGTTGAAAGTCACCCCTTCTGCGCCTTTGCTGTCCCAAATCCCTTCCCACTGCTCCTGCCTAGAGAGTGGGGACAAGCAGGTCCCACTTCCTGGCTGTGACAGCTGCATGGGGCTGATTGTGTCCAGATGTGCATTTCTTTGCTGTAATATATTACATGTCACAGCACTGTTTCTTGAGCAGCCCCTCTAAAGATTAAAGGGGGAAGGAGTCATTTTCATGGGTGGTTCCCATTAGCCACGGTCACACACTAGTAAACCAAGCAAATAAATTAGGGATGAAAGAGTCCACATCCAACACTTGCCCAGCATTTTGGCTCCTGCTTGGAGACCCAGTTCAGTGGACCTGCACTGCAGCAAACACCCTGCCGGAGGTCCCTGCCGTCGTGCAGGAGGTTCTCAGGGCAAGACACAGTGGTTTGCTCCACCACCGCAAGCCTGCTCTCTGCCAAGCCCTTCACAGCTCTCTGCAGCAAAGAAGTGGACTTGCGCATTTGGTGGCACCCACCTCCCCGCCCGGCGGCGAACACTGCTGCTGATGCCTGGCCTGGGGTCCTTGCTCACCCACTTCCCCAGGAGGACACATGAAGCTTGGGTGGATTTTTTTTTTACATGATCTTGCCATGTGTTTAGTTGAGAGAAGGAAGGTCCACAGTATGTTTTTTGCTGATAGAAGGTGTAGGATAATTTTTATCTCCTGAAGGCTACACTGGTTCAGACCAAATGTCTGGTTTGCCCATCTCTTGTCCCCAGCAGTGGCCCAGCTCCTCCAGACCCTCTTGCTGAGGTCTTGGCAGCTCTTCTCACCTTTTTATTTACACCTTCCCCATTGGAGGAACCATCTTTTTTTTTATTTACACCTTCCCACAATATGGTGGGACCACCTTCTCTGCCTTCTTGGCCCTGGCCAAGCTGGCCATCCCCAGAGGCAGAAGGGAGCTCAGCAGGGAAATCCCACTGACTGTGCAGCCTATTTCCATCCCTTTCCCATCACATCTCCAGGCAGAGCCTTTGACGGTGGTAGGTACTGTGGACGTTGCTTATCTTGGGGTCCCCCCATCCCAGGTCCCCAGTTTAAGTGGTTTGATCTTTTGACTTCTCCCTTTCTTTGTCATACCCCATAATCACATCATTTTCTTTCTGAAGACCCCCTTTAGGGAAGAGAGGAGGCTTTCATGGTTGCTGGAGGGGCTGACACCCAGCTCTCAGGAGAAATCCAATAGAAACAGTGGACATAAGTGGCCAGGGAAGAGTAAGATTAGATAATCAGGTACAGTTTGTCCCCTAGATACTTTCCCAGCCTCCAACTTCTTTTGGCGTGCAAGATTTTCTGAGCCTGATGTGGTTTGTTGGTTTAGCAAATCTCAACACATCTCTTTTTCAAGCACTTACTCAGTATCTCCTTGAAAATCTTCTGCAGTCACATCTTTGGCAAGGAGTTCACCTGATCCACCAGCCTTCATGAGATGAACCACACCTTCATTTGTCCTATATTTGGCTTCTCCTAGCTCTATCTGATGACCCTTAACATTTGCAATGGAGAAGGTAGTGAACAGTAGATCCTCTTCATTTTTACAGGGATCTCTGAGTTCTCCAGACCACTGACCTGCCTCCGATCCAGGCTGAATGGCTCCAGTGGCATTGCTGCTATTGCAGAATTCAGCTCAGAGGAGCTGAAGGAGCAAATAACTAAAGCCAAGTCATTAACCACCAAAATGGGAAGAGGTCTTCCAGCCAAGTGTTGTTTGAGCAGGTCCTGCGAGTAATGTCATCTACACCAACACTCCTGTAAGACAGGGTCTGTATGTGTCCCTCAGTCCTTGTCCAGCATGTAGGGGATTCCTGCTGTTCCTCATCCTGCAGCCCTACAAGCCAAACTCACTCTTCCATCAACTTTGAGCCCCTAGAGTAACCACCACCAAAAGCAGTGGCAGCTCTCAGGTGGAGAAACCTCAACTTTCCTTGTCTCCAGTAGCTGTAGCCAGTTCTGCTGGGGCTGGGACCGAGGGGTCACACACTGTCCTCCTTGCCTGTAGCCAATGCCTTTGAAAGTGACTTTTGGGCGTGCAAATGGAGGCATCTAGAAGGAGCTTGACTAGTGTTTCCTAAACCTGCCCGTTGCCTCACTCCCAGCCTAGCCTAACTGGGGTGAGCAGTGCTACCTAACCGGTTTCTATCCAGCTTGGCTGGTTTGGCCATTGCCTTGCTGGTTGCTGGCGAGACAACTGTATTTTCTGGTTTTACTTGCATCAGCTTTAATGTGGGATGAGCCTGCTGGCTGATCTGCTTGTACATTGTAGCTCCAACACAGCCTGAGACTGGGAGAGCTCCTGTGCACACACAGATCTGTGGTTGTGCAGCCAGAGAGGACCAAGACCTTCTCACCAGTAACAACCACTGCTTGGATACTGGGTATGTCCCGCTCCAGGTGGCCATATATCCACATCGTCCCCTACATGTGGTAGCCCTGGAAGACCTCCAGTGCTCAACACTGCTCTGCTTCCCATGGCTGGACACAGGATGCTCAACCAAAGGGCATCTGTGCTGGGGGTGGGGACTCGGCAGCAAGGCTCCTCAGACAGCCACGGGCTCTCTGTGCTGGCATGGCCCAAATGTACTTGCCCTAATGCCAGGAAGGCAGAGCATTGGCCATACCCCTGATAAGAGAGATCACCCTGATCCTGGAAATGCTGCTATGCGGGTTTAGGTTTAGATTTAAGTAGGCGTCTTACTTGAAGTCACCCAGGGAATCTGCGACAAAGCCAGGAGTTGGATGCAGATCTCCTAAATCTCATTTGATATCTTCACCACCAGGCTTGCCTTCTTCTGTCAAGTCATGTCTAGGGTCAGTGACAGAGCTAAAGACCAAGGAACCAAACCCAAGTCCTCCTCTCCTCCTTTTGTTTCCACCCAGTTGGCTCTCCATAAATGAAGGATTAATCGCGGCTGTTACAGTTAACTTGAAAGGACCCTGCAGCATAAATTCATGATCCTAAACATAACCAGTTCCAGGTTAGTAATTAGTGCATTTCACTGTGCAGCGCAGGTGCATCTTGGGAGCTCTGAAACAAGTACAGGATCAGCAAGAAAAATAACTGGAAGCGATGGCAGGGATTTCAGATAACTCTCCAGCTTAAAAACCCAATTGGATTATTGCCGTCTGCCTCGTTAGAACTACTCCGTTACTGGAATGCCTTTGGGAATTGTGGAAAAATCCTCAAATTTCATCTCCTATCTCAGAAGGGAGAGCCCCCCATAATTCCCGTATCGCAGGGCTGGCTGGACCCATTCCAGTATGAGCATGGACAAGTCACTTCATCGTCCCATGACTCATTTTCTCCTTCTCTAAAATGGCAGTGGTGTTTCCATGCCTTGGAGGGGTGATGAATGCTTGCACAGAGCTTTGGTGTTCTTGGATGAAGGGATAAAATCCCTGTGAAATGCTGTGGTCCTCTCTCTACTCAGTGAGTCACACTCAAGTCAGTGACCATGGGGGAGAGAAGCATTTTTAGCATCGTTTGGGGCCAGCACTCGACAGAGGATGGGAGTCAGGCCCAGGGAAGCGCTACATGCAGAACTTGATAAATCACAGCTTTCGCTGAATCCCCTGGGGGGAAACTTGAAGCTGCTTTGTCCAAGCTTGTTAAGTTGTAATACATTAAGAAGGAGCTGACTGGTGTCTTTCAGGACTTCTTCCTTGAACAAAGAGACATCATGGGACATGATGGGCCTTCCTGGGTGCTAGGAGCTGGGTGGCCTTTAGGCAGAGAAGGGGTCTGAAGGCTATGCCAGGATGAGATTAGCAACCTTATTTTGGTGGGGAAGGTAGGTCCCTGGAAGTGTTTTTCTCTTTATTTCTGGGGTTTACCCAGTGCTGTCTTTGTCCCTATGCTCTCAGCCCCCTCTCACCTCTCCAGCATCCTGGCAGAGAGCATCCTGGCCAGGTCAGCCCTGGAGGTAGACACTGGAGCTGAGCCTTTGTTGGTCAAACCCAGCACCCCTCTGACGCTGCTGTGACAGTGGCTCCAGGGTGCAGTGACCCCAGTGGTGCTCAGGGGCCACGTGAGGGGTCCCCGTGCTGCTGGGAGCAGTGCCAAGGCAGGCGTTACCTTGCCCTGGGCCTTGCCAGGAGGGGATGTCCATGTAGTGGTGGACCAAATCTTACACCTCCTTTGCCCTCATTCTTCTCTCTTTCTCCCAGTCATCTTCCTGTGGTCTGTGATTTTCTGGCCATCCTCACCCATGATTTCCCAGGAATTCCTCTCTCCCTCCCTATCCTGACCCTCTCCCTCCCTTGACAACCTCCTGTTTCAGGTATGTTCAAAATCAGGCAAAGAAGGTTCTGCCTGTGGCCCTCAGAGTCCCTGCCTGGGAGGAGAATCTGGTACCTGCTGACAAGGGACACCTTGGAGTCAAGCTGGCCCCGCTCATAGCTGGGGCAGTGAGGACAGGTTTGGTTTCAGTGACTGCATCCTCCCAGCAGCGGGGGACGTGCACAGGAAGACGTGTTTATTTTCCCAGCTCCTTCCCCTGCAGCCCACAGCAGACGTCTGGCTGACGGTGGGAGCACCGCTGCGTGCCTTTTGATGGGTGATTTCATCACCAAGCGGGAAGGGTTTAGTCTGGGAATCTGTGCTGAGTCCCAGCCAGATCCTGGCGTGGGGCTTTTCTGGGAGCAAAGGCTGCTTGTTGGGGCAGCCGTGCTGGTGGCTGTGCTGCTGCCAAGGGACAGAGATACTGCTGGGGAAGGTCCAGCCAAGCTGCCGTGCTCCCAAGAAGTGCAGGGCATGGTCTGGCTGTGCCACTGATATCCTCTACTCTGTGGCAGTGGCCACGGGATACAGAGGTGTTGGGTCTGAGCCAGGTGAGTGGATGGGACAGACCACAGTGTTGTGGGGTATCCAGGAGTTTTTGGATGAGCCAGCTTGGCCCTGATGTTATGCTGTAGGGACATCTGCATTGGTGACCACTGTCTCCAGGCAAGGGCTGATGGAGTGCAGCTCCTAACATGTCTGGAGTCTCACCCAGCCCCAGGCCAGCACACCTGAGCCCTGGGGCACTACCAGGCTGCTCCTGCTGTGGTTGTGGTGGAGACGTGCCCACACACACTGCCTCCCTCCTCACGTGGGACTGCACAGTGGAGAAACGGTGCTGAGGGCTGCTGGAGAGGCTCTCTACATCATACTGATGCATCAGAGCAGAGCCATCAGACCAAAGCAGGTCTCCGCCATAGCTCTGGGCTCTGAAGCTGCTGAGCCTCCCATGGGATCAGAAGAATATAAGCTAAGAAACTATGGAGTGGAAGAGCAGAGCAGTTAAAGCTCTGGAGGAGAAACTCCATGAGTGTGGAAAGAGGGTTTAAACACTGCTTCTGTCTGCATATGCAGGTTATGGAGACCAATGAGAAGGGAGAGGTGGAGGCAGCATGATTTCAGCACTTGACACTTTTAATGGCTTTTGTGTAACTCAGTGAAAGCCAACAACAAAGCTGCTGGAGAAGTCTATGGTATCCTGCACTCAGCAGGCAAATAAGACCCGGGGAGATGCTTTTAAAGCAGAAGATGCAAGGAGGTGAAGACCAGACTGGGGCTGAGAGCCAGTCATGCAGTTTGGCAAGGGAGCAAACTGAGTCCCCAGCATAAAACCAAACCACAACAGAGACCAGGGGTAAAAAACCCAGAGCCCCGGAGCTGGCCTTGGGCAAGCACATATATCTGGTCCACACCAAACTCAGACAGACGGGGCTGTGCCAGCCTGGGAGTGAATGCAAACCCAAGGACTACAGGGAAGGAGACCTAAGGAAGAAAGCTCTGCCATCTCTGAATTTGGGCTGCCTGGGACACCACAAATGAAGCCAGTAGGAATGGCTAGGAGTTACTCTGGACTCTGTTGCTTTTCAGGGCTCTGTCAGCACAGGCAGCAGCTCCTCTAGCTCAGGAAATCCTTCATAGGAATGTTGTCAGTGGTGAAGAGAACAAGCAGACCAGGAGGCTGTAAGCCAGGACATTTATTTTTTTTGTAAGTTAGATCCCAAAGCAGCAGCTGGGGTGGCTTCAGGAGCGGATATTAGCAGTGAACTAAAAGGCACATGTGTAGGCATGAGGGAGACATTAGACTTGCCATCCCGTACTCATCCCCACTGAGCAGCTGACCAATCTGAGCATAAAGGTACAAACTGAAAAATATACAGTTGAGATTATTGTAGAGGTGAACAGTACCTGTAAGCAGGCAGAAAGTGCCAGGAGCAAAGATTTCATAGCAGCACATTTGCTAGCTGGAGGGCTAGAGCTGTAGAGGATTTTGAAGACATCTTCCCCCGTCCAGAGAAACACCCACCTCTGTGCAAAGAGGTAGAAGAGCCCAGTGGTGCCCCAGTCCGTCCCCATAGGATGGGCTAAGAGAACAGCAAGGCAGCACATTGCTCTGGACGCCCACGCGAGGGTGGAGGTGTGCAGTGATCACCACGGGAAAGCAGCTGACACAACTCTCCACTCACACCCAGACCCAATGTACTACATATGTAGGAGGAATATTTCCACTGCTTTCAAGGGGAAAAATTCTGGGGGAGGTGACTCATGCCAAATATTTTTACGTTGTGTGCATTAACAGGGCTCTGGCAGGTAGGCTTGGAAAAACAGGAACAATCTCATGTGCAGTGAGCTCTCCTTTAGGATACACTGACCTCACTGCTGTTTGGGTGGTAGGCAGCACTGGGGGGTAGCTGAGAAAAATAAAGCCATTTATAATGGTGTTTGGGGCATTTCGTTTTATACAGGTGATGTTTTGAGTTGGAAAGAGTAGAGGAACATAATTCATGAGTCTGAGCCACTCTTTAACAGCCAGAGCTGCTGGACTAAGGCTCAGTCAAAAAAACAAAGACAACAGAATAAATCATCTATAATGGAAATAATGTGGCTGAGTGAGAAGTTATTGCAACAAGGTATGAAAGATAGGGATGAGGGTATGGCAGCAGCCCCCTCCAATGACAGAGGAATACAACAAATCTTTGAGCGTGAGCAGCGCTGGGAACCGTGTCCCCGGTCTAGCAGCTTGAATCACACAGACGTGCAACACGTGCGAGGTTCAGCCTGCCCAAAAAGTGCATTAAGCATGTTTCAGGACATATAAGACAAGCTTAAAACTGTGAAGCAATACAAGACTGGGGGGCACCTCCTGGGCCATGAAGACCTACTGTGTGTGACCAACCCTCTCTGTCCCGATAGCTGGGACACCCTTTAACTTGCCAGTATGAATTCCTCCATGGCCAGTTCATACCCTTTTGTTCTTCTGCAAGGACAAGCAAATGCCTCCAGCTGCCATCAGTCAGTGAGACCCCAGGAGGACGCCAATACCCATCTTTGCAACAGCATGGTTGAACCTGGAGACTAACTCAGTGCTGGAGCACCAAAATGCCCAGAGAAGGAGAAACCAGCACGAATATTTCATGTCTTCATTTACAGGAAGCCAATATTAGTGAAACCTGCTTGACAAACTGCCCCCACAAGACTGCAGAAATACCTTTTCCGTCTGCAAATGGGCTGTTAATAGGAGAAGATTTAGTGGTTTCAAACGCACTTCAAGAGCATTTGATAAAAGTGCGTGGGAGCAAAGTCCAGAGCTTGAACTAATACTTCTCTGCTGGATCAAAAACGCTTGTCTAGACTCCAGCGGGATGCAAACCGAGTGCCAGAGCTACTGCTGGAGAGGAGACTGCAGGGAGTTGCTACGTTATTACCCCAGCACTGTTTGTTGTTTAGCAGGGGCTCTTTATACCCAGTAGGGTCTTGTTTAAAGGTTGGTGGTTCATAAGACAAAAATAAGGTCTAAAGGATATATAGTATCACTTCAGCACTGGAAAATCTAAGATAAAGGCCAGAAACATTTTAAACTGAACTTCAGTGAACATAGAGATGGGGAAGGATGTTAGAGCTTATTGCATGTGCCAAAAATAGAGCACATCAAGGAAAATAGCCTGTAACAATGGCGCAGGAAAAGCTTATCTTCAGGAACAAAGTAGCACAGGTTTCTTTATACTGCCTGGAAAACAAAACAAAACAAAACAAAAAGATGACCTTGTTCTAGATCCTTATTCTCAGATGTCTAAAACGGCCTTCCCAGATCTGCCACAGCTACTAAGGATGCAAATGAAATGCATTGCTGGCGGATGTGGCTCACCTGGCCAAGCAGGGGCTGGGCCACACATCAGTGCTAATACATTTAAGCAAATTGCAGTGAAAGGTGGAAATAGAAACATAGCGTCTAATCTTCATTACCACAGATTCATAAATGGTTGCAAAATGAGGAGCCAGGCTGCAGTCCGCATGGTGAAATCACACACTGGTACCAGCGAAGGCAGCTCCCATCTGCTGATGAGCATTGTCAAAACCTGGTGCCGTGGGGAGCATGGAAGTGTCAGCAAAAGCAAACCAAGGTCTCGGTCTAATCTCAGTCAGGATTTGCCACTGCTTCATGAAGACATCTCTGTTCATATCTACCTGGGGACAATGATGTCCATCTGGAGGGTGTTGCAGCAGGCAGCCCATGTTCACTTCTCTAGATGGATGACCCAGAAAATTACCAAGCCCTTCTTCAGATCTGAGAGGAAGGGGCCACCAGATCACGCATTCCATTCAGGAAGGTCTTTGGCAACAAACACAACCAGTGGGAGCAGCTGAATGTTTGGGTAGGACAAGGTGGGATGGACAGACAGCCATTGGGTATGGTGGGATGAGTTGAGATGGACAGAGAGCTGTTGGGTATGGTGGCATGAGGCAGAATGGACAGAGAGTTGCTGGACCACAGGAGTGCTGGTGGCCCGGAGGGGACAAGCCGGTCCCCTCGGGCACTACTTGATAGTCCAGGGTTGATATGACTGTGGTTCACAGTCTGTGAACCTCATGAACCTCATGTGGTGTTCATGAGCGGGGACGTGGGGAGCACAGCTTGTCAGCGTCTCTGGCTGAGATGTGGCTCTTTTCATCACTCTAATCTCGCAGTGTGAACAAAGGTGGAAGAAACACCCATGTGCCTGCCCAAGGGACGCAGCAATGCAAAATTTCAACATCCACCCAGACGGGTGCTGGCTGCCAGGTATCCACACACCCTGAGCAAGATGGGCAAAGGCTCAGCAGGGCAAGAGAGCCTTAAGCTTCGGGATGTGCAAAAAGCAGATCTGCAGATGCATGGGCAGCTCAGCCCCGTGCTGCCCACACTTGGCTGGACAGACCACAGCCAGGGTTTGTCTGAGATGCTCCTGCTGTCCAGTGCTGTGCAGAACTGCAGGTTTTAACATGCTTTTCTTTCAGTTGCTCCAGCCCAGCCAGATGAGTGAATGAACACACTCCCTAGCCCTGCTCCCATGGATGTGCAAGGCTTTCGTTTGCTTGACAGACACGTCTCCTTGCAGCAGGTAGCACAGGGTGGAATGGGGGCAGCGAGCCTGAGAAAGTGGCCACAGGGGCAGTGTGAGATGCCCGTGGGCACCAGGCCTGCAGCGGCCAGCCCGGGATTTCCTCCTCTGGGCTGAGGCGATGCTTGAGGGGGACCTGCTGCAATCAGGACACCACAGAAACCCTGGCAAGTGCAGTATCGTGAGGATTGTGTAAATATTTTGATTAGCTTCTCCTTGAATCTAGATGAAGGGGAGATTTTTATCACATTTACTGACAAAACAGCTTTTTTTTCCGGGAGGGAGGAGGAGGCTGACTAACTGCTAGAGGAGGATTCCTGGAGTGATTTAATACCAGATGAAAGCAGCCAGATAGGAGCTGCTGCTACCCAGGAGCAAGTGGACAGCCACCATCAGCAAGTGTGTTAAACAGGGACAAGCTCACAATTCCTGTTGATTGGGACATATTTGAAATACCTGTCTGTCTGCTTGGAGCTGACACATGAGCACAGGGCAGCACAAGGTGCCACAGAGTGTGTCCAGCTCCAAGGGCAGCTCGGGGCCCTGGCAGCCCAGCGGGGAGGGCTGGCTCCCTCCTCCCTCCGCAGCAGTTCGCACGGTTCATTTGAAGGGCTTTGGTTTAATCTCTGTGCGTTGGCTGGCATGGTGTCCATCGTATTAAAACAGCCTGTAAATAACTCTGCGCTAGCCTGTGCCAGGAGGGAGATGGGCTTTGAAGCACGGTTCACACCAATGCAACTGTCCTGTGGGGAGGTGGTTCCTCCACTGCAGTCTGGACCCGTCCCAGCGCGAGCCCTCCACAGCTGCTGTCAGACCAGAGGACATCTTCTCCTCGCCAGAAGTCTCCAGGGGAAGTTCAACTGAGCCTGCGAACAGCAGGTGCGCAAAACAGTGGAGAAAGGCTGTGACTAATGAAGGTGGGACGGGTGGCATTTCCATCAGCAAAGTTTGCCTGCGTGAAAGCCAGCACAGGAGACTTCTGTGGAGGTGGAGGAGGCTGAAAACAGAGATGTTCACCTGCTTGCAGGGAGCAGGTCCAGAGCTGAGGCATCACCAGGGCCTGGATTGCTCCAGGAGTGTGGGAGGAGACACAAGCACAACGCTTCACACCTCGCCTGCATCCCCAATACTGGGAATTGCTAAATGTTGCCTGGAGGGGATTGCCGACAGCTCCTCACTCTGCAGTTAGCCACCTCCACAGTAAGGATGAGGCTGGGATGGCAGCAGACTTGCAAAGACCTGGGCGGGCATCATCCATCCATCAGTCCATCCAGCCTGCCATCCATCTGCATCCAGGGTGCTTCTCCCAGGTCTCAGCAGAGTGTGACACCCTACAAAACCATGGACACCTTCTGTGGCATCGCTTTCCTGTTATAAAATGCACCATGGTCTTCCCTGTTTCCTCTGACAGAGGGTCTTTGGGGCAGAGCACAGCATCAAGCACAACTAGGGACAGCTTTTGCTTCAAGGCTACAAGAACTTTGTATCTTTGAATCTCTTCTGATAGTTTAAACACGTGTGAATGCTTTGCATAAAAGATTTCATGTACCTTTTGTTTTGAATAGAAGAATGGAAATCGTGAAAATACAATTCAGGACATGAAAAGGTGTTTGGGGCAAAAATAGAAAGGTTTGGTAAAAGCCAAAAAAAGAAAAAAAAAGAAGTTAAAATGTTTCCCCCAAAGAGTTGTCTTAAGGAGAAACTGGCTTCCACCTCAATCCACCAAAAACACAGAGGCATCTTTTGGTGCATTTCATATGCAAAGGTAATTGTTGGAGCAGTTGTGTGTGAGAGATGAGTGCACTGGTGGGTGGCTGATGGGGCAGCTGGAGACAGTCAGGGGTCACCTGTCCTGCAAGCAGCAGATGGTATCTGCACCAGGACAACAGTGGCAATTATGGGCCTTGTCTCTGCTAGGAGAAAGCCCCAGAAACTGGTATCAGCACATGGAGAAGGTGGTGCATGTGTTACAGCCTTGCTGGTAAATTAAACAGTTCCTGGGAAAGATCCTGGCCCTTGCATCTTGGCTGCCCGTGAAATAGCCCCCAGCACTGCTTTGGGGATCCTCTACCTGCTCTGTGTTGGATTGTCTTCACCATGCAGCCCTCTGAGATGCAGTGCAGAGCTGAAACGTGTCTCCGAGAGGAAGTCACCTCAATGGCACCCGATGGCACATGCACAGCCCGCCTTGACCCCGCCACTCCTGCAGGTCTGGAATGTCACCGCACAGTAGCTGGGCTGCCATAAACATCACAGCAGTAGTTTGCAGAGGGCTATTATAGCCTCATGATCTGAAGTCCTGATTTATTACGCGAGCCTAGGTTGTCAACAGATTGGTTATGATAGAGGGCAGCTAACAAGCTATTTCGCATGCTGATTAGACTTGCTTGTCAGTGAATGCCTGCACGATCGCTATCACGAGAAGTGCGTCATGGCTGGGATTGCTTCTCATGTCTTTGAGTCCGCAAACCCCCCACAAACCCACAAAATGCAGAGCTGTGGCAAGACAACAAATAGCGCGGTACTGGGGCAATCTATGAAGCCATCGTTCACGTCAGGGGACGGGCACGGTGCCCCACCAGCAGCCCTCACACGTGGGAAAACATGGGAAGAGGGTGCATATGAGATTTTAAAATAGCCCTGTCCAGCAGGGCACTTTAAATGGGGCTGAGACATTCGGATCCGCTCTGCACAACCTGCTGTGCTGGAGAGAGGCCCGTTTGCCCTCTGAGGCCAACCCCTTGTGATGTCCCCAGGCTGGGCAGTGCTAATGGGGTTGCTTCATGTGAACAAATGTGGATTCCCACCCCATACCACTGCTCCAGGGCCAGGCTCTCTTCCCGAATCACCTCTGATCAACAAGTGACCGTTTTCAGCTCCAGCCAGCACACCCACCTTCTCCCAGTTTCCCAATTTACGAGGGACAGGGGCTGCTGAGAGAGGGAGGTACTGGTGACACTGGCTGGTAGACAAGCGGGTGCTCTCTGCCCCACCTTGCTTTGGGTCCCTCCTTCACTCCTTGTCCTGGAGGGTCTCCAGCTCCATCAGATAAGCTATCTCTTTCACGCCCCACTTGTTTGACAATGCTCCAGAGAGCAGGGAGGGAAGGACAAGCTTCAAAGGGCTTGGTTTATATTTACGGTTGTCCTGGCTCTCTGCTTTCTTGCCTGGGACAGAGTGAGAGTTGCTCCCTCTGCACCACGTCCTCAGGGTGCTGACAGCCCTGCTCCCCCTGGGCTGGGGGCAGGCAGTGGGGAGGGAGCTCGGCTCCTGCTGCCGGGTGTCCTGGGGTCTTCTGCCATTTGGTGGGGCTCCAGGACGTGGCTGAAGGCAGCATGGGTCAGCACGGGGACATACCAGATCCCTCTGCAGGCCAATTCACATCATGAACCTGGCAGAAGACAAACCCAGCCAGCAAAGATGTGGAGAGTTTGTTGCAGGGTCAGCTGGTGGGATATGATGAACAGAAGAGCTGGAATGATGGCGATGTGCTGGGAGAGAGGGTGGAGGGCAGAGGAGATGAGGAGGAGGAGGTAGGGAGGGGACACATCCCTCTCTGGGCACAGGAGAACTATGCAGCACTCAGCCTGCTGTCCTCATACCATCCTCTGCTCAACACAGCTCTTCCCACAGTCAGGTGAATTCCTTTGTGTTCACAAAGAAGAAACCACTCCATCCTCCTGACATAATTTCAGGAGTTCTGACCAAGACTTGCAATTAGATGGGGCTTCCTGAAGTCTGAACTGCCCAGGGGCCTTAGGTACCTTGTTCCCACTAAGATTAATAATTCCTAACTGTCCTAGAGGTCTGGACTGGAGTCACAGAGGTGCTTTGGAAAACCTGGGACCCTTCATCCACAGTTCAGGCCCAGGTATATTTTCAGAGCTAATCAGTTTTGGCTGCTGTTTTCTCTCTGTCACATTGCATTTGCTTCCAGTTTGGCAGTCCCCTTAAGAGCAAGGAGCTTGTTATAATTTTATAGAGCAGGTTAATTTAGTGCAGTAATCTCTCCATGAAAAACATGCTTGGCCATTGCTCTAAAGGTCAAATGCCCTGTTAGCAGGACTTGTGCTAATGGATGGTCTATTGTGTTGTCCTTCAGGAGATCCTGTCTCATGGCCTGGGAGCATCCCCCACCATGGAAATGCCCCCAGAGCTGCCGCATGCAGGAAGGCCCTGCATCTTCAGCCCACAGGTCCATCATCCAGTCCCACCAGCCCACCCCAGCGACACAGCACTGGTGATGTGCTCATCGGGGAAGGTGTACCATGAGCCTGGGGGGTGTGCAGACAAATCCAGTGCTAGGCCATGCTCCAGCCCTCTCCCTGCATGCCGTCAAGCCCCAGGCGCTCGCTTTACTTCACTGCCTCCTCCGCAGCTCTTTCCCTGACCCACAGCCTTCGCTTTCCTCCCCCAGCAGCACGGGCTGGATCATCCCGCAGGCATCTTTCCTGTGGCTGCCCCATCCCCTGCACCCCCCGAGAAAAGAATGCAGCTTTGCAAAAGCAAGGCAGGAACAAAGCAGAAAAGAGCAGTTTTGTATTATTTTCTTTTCTGGGCCATTTTGAATTAATTAAGGAATGTGATCTAAACTATAAATACCCTCCTTCACGTATGATTTATGGCCTGTTTGTTCTGGATTGGTATGTGCTTAATCTCTAATTGTAAGCCCACCATCTGTTTTTATTGATCTGCTTGCCAGGAGAGTTATTGCTCTCCTTGGCCTTATATGGGAAAATTAGGTATGTGGTGAGCAAGCCAGCTCCGGGGCTGCTCTTACGTCAGCCTTGGAGCTGCTTGGGAGTGCGCTTCCCAGCTCTGCTCCGGCCTCGCGCTTCTGCCAGTCTCTATTTACCATGTGAAACTTGAACTTCTGGGTCCCACAAATCCCTGTTATTTGCAGGAGCATCTGCCTGTCTCAGCCTCCCTCTGTGTCAATCCCCCTTCAGCCCCTGGTTTTGCTTTTTAAAATAAAAACCAAAAAACACAGGGACAAGAGGAGGCTGGCGTGGCCTTGGTGTTTTTGGCTATAAATCAGGCTGCCGCCAACTCAGCCCGGGTGCTTTCAATGGTGGGAGTGTCTCCATGAGAAAACAGGCTGGATTTATTCACTAAACCTAGGGGGATTCGGCTGCATTATTAACTGGCTAGATAATAGCACCCGAGCCCAGCCTGCACGCTCTGCACGGCCAGAGCAGAGAGGGAAGGATAAAAGCTCCCAGGAACATTCTGAGGCTTAAAGGAAGCCTGTGGATTTGAAGAAAGAAGCACATTTTATTTGCAGAGCTGGGAAGCACAGAAAGGCACCGACGCTGCTGCAGGAGAGCCGCCCCCAAAGGGAAAGGGGCCTCTGTCCCCCTCCACCAGCTGATCCCAGCAGGGCCCGATAATCCCTCCAGCTCCCAGACCCAGCTGGACTGTGGGTGGGAGCCCCCAGTGAAGAGTGGGATGAGTCACCCTCACTTCAGAGGGCATTTGGGGCTTCAGGATGGGCAAAAAGGGAAGAGCAGGATGGAGAGAGTGACTGAGGCACCTGGGGTTGCATGGCTGCTGAGGAAGGGAGCTCTTGAGCTTGGAGGTGGCTTGTTGGATAAAAATTGGGGCTTAGTTTGGGGCAAGCAGGCCCGGCTTGGTGGCAGGGACTTTGCTGGGGAAGCTGTGGCACAGGGACATGGATATGGGGAGATGTTGGCTACTGTGCTTTCTCATTTTTGTTGCAGCGCTGGTGCTGGCTGCATGAGTTGAGGGCCAGGCAGGGTCCAGCCACTCAATCGCTACCTGGGCTACTGGGGGCACAAATAACCTTAATTCTGACCTTTCACCATGGGCGCTGCCTGGGGAAGCAGCACTCTCCAGACTGTCCCAGCAAGCTCTGCTGCCCAGCGGACTTTGGAGGCTGTGTCCCAAAAAAAGAAAACCAGCTTTGCTGGGGTGTCAGCTGGTTGTGATGAGGAGTCTCAGTGGGCTGTAACCCTGTCAGTGTCTAGTGGCATACCTGTCCTTTCCAGTCTGGGGATGTGGCAGCACACCTTTGGTTTTGTGGCTCCACACCTATCTGAGGCCACAGTCCCTTCCCTGGCTGTTCCTGGGCACCTCACATAGCCGTAATGCTGCTGCATCCCATCACCATCTAGCCCTACCCATCACCTCGCTAGACCAACACTTGCTCCTGCTGAACTCCCTTCTTCTGCTGAGCTCCCAGCCCTGCTCATCATGGCAAAGCAGGTGTGATCCCCCCGGCACAGGGGCACAGCACTGCCAGAACCCGGTTCACCACTACACAGGCACTTTCTGAGTTGCACCCTGAGCCCTATCGGCTCCTGGCTGAGGCAGCTCCTCGTGCCCAGGATGCTCCACGTTGCCCTTCACCACTGGCTCAACACCCTGGCAAACAGCAGCCCTATGACAGGGCTCCCCTCCTGGCCCTGCTCAGGGAACCCAATGCTGAGACCCAAGCCCACGTCTTTCCCTCCCCTCCCCTCCCCTCCCCTCCCCTCCTCTCCCCTTCCCTTCCCCTCAAAGGAAAAAACAGGGAGAATCCCCTTAAAATGTCCTGTTCATCCCTTAGGCTATTTCCTCAGCCACCCTGGGGCCTCTGTGCCCCACTGCTCCCTCCACACAAACATACCCATCAGGTCAGCAAATGCCTCCACGTGACTTGGCAGCCGTCACACTGTCTGTCCAGGCTGCCAAAGTCCAACGAGGCAGCTCTGTGGCCAGGGCTCAACACCCCCTGGCTTGGACGGGCTCCCTGGACGCGTGCGTCACCCCGTGGGGACCTGCTGGGTGCAGGGAGCAGGGCTGGAGAGCAGCTGGCGCGTGCCCGCCGAGCCAGCATAGCCTCCCTGCTTCAGAGGGGCACGGCCCCTGGACCACTTTTCACAGCCCAGCCTGGGGCGGGCGTGATGCGGGAGGTCCGAGGTGATGCTGGTGGGCTGGGGGATGCTCTGCACCCAGTGCTGCATGACATCCGCACGGGGAGGGAAGTTTTAAGTCCAGACTCCTCTCAGCCCCAGTGAATGGCTGCCAGGTGCCCACCAGAGCACCCCACGAAAGGGAGGGCTTGGCTCTGCTTCTGCCTTGCACCCCTGGGGCCACCAAGCACCCAGGGATGCACAGCTGGGGGTCTCCCTGGGGCACTCCCTGGCACCCAGAGCTGCCCTGCCACAAGTGGTGGGGATGCAGCAATGTCCAGGATCCAGACCACAGTCCCCTGCCCAGTTTCTGCCGCTGGGATGGGGGCAGTGTGGGGGCCGCCTTGACCTGGGTGGTCCCTCCCCATCCCGCAGAGTGCGTGGGCTGAGCCCCTTCCTCCCCATGGGGGAACCCCCTGAGATGGGAGTCACGCTGAGCCTCTGACTCTATATATCAACCATGAAATGCCCCCTAAATACATTTGCAGTTGGGAAGGAGCTCATAATTTGCTCAGTCTCCCACGTCCTCCCGTGGTTATTATTTTAAGCCATTCCCCTGATTTCAGGGCCCAGGTCTGGAGATCCCCATTCCCAGACTGACTGATGCGTGCGATGACAGCATTTCTGCTGTTGGGCAAATTAATTTCCCATGGGATTGCAGCCTAATATATAAATATAAAACTGACACATTTTTACTCAGCTGAAAATAAAATAGCTCCAGCTCTAGTTTGCATGAGATAACATTTCCAGGAGATAAGGCTGCAGCTGGAGTGTGAATTGCCATGTGGATCCCATTTTTCCCACAGATCCCCAGCAATGTTTGTTGGCCAGGCTGTGCAACATCAGCTTTTGATTAGTGCCAGCCAGCATTAATGCAATGTTTGTGTTCTGCTTCGTCTCACCCCACACCTGCCTTTTCACGGGCAGAGCAAATGGCCGGCTGAGTGGGAGCAGGGAGTCTCACTGCCCAGCGTATTCGGGATTTGCTGAGGGGATCTGCCTGGAGCCGCGGTGCAGCTGCAGGAGGCTGGTTCAGACCCCAGCCCTGATGCCTTCAAGCTGGGATTGCAGCAGCCTGGCCTGGAGGAGGGCAGCGAGCACCCTTCACACAGGGGAGGTGATGGGTAGCTGGTCCTTGCCGAATGGCCACATCCCAACTGGGTCGAAGGGACAGCGGGTCCCTTTTCCCCTCCTCCCTCTGGGAAGGGAACCATCGAGAAAATCATTTGGGGAATGGGATTTCCATCCCTGTGGGCAAGATCATGCCGATGCTGAGAATAGGGCAGCTGGGGCCGAGATCCTGGCTCCTGTCCCGCTGCCCTGTGAGCTGCTCTAATCCAGTGCTTTCTCTAAGGCCCCTTTGTGCACGAGTCCCAGCAAGCAGGAGGTTGTGAGCCCAGGCTGTGGGGTGGCTCGGTGCCTCCAGGGACCAGGCTGTATTTGGAAGTTGATCTCAGGGCCCTGGAGCCCTGGATCCATTAGCGCATGCAGCAGAAATGAGTGTGTTCGATCCAGAGATCCTGACCTCAGCCCTTATAAATAACCCAACCTGGGCCATGCAGAGTACCTAAAACAGTTTGTCTCCTCTGCTCCCACAGCAGTCCTCTTTTCTTTTCCTTTCCCTCTCCACCTCTCCTCTCCTCCCTCTGCCTGCCTCCCTCACTGCCCTGGGAACCTGCCCCCCTCATCAGGATGATTAAATCCTGAAGAATGTGCTTGGGGCTCTGCAGGCACCGAGGTGGAGACTGCTGATGGGGCATGCATGGTGTGAGGGTTCGACAGAGCCAGCATACCAGAGGGGGCTTATCTCCAGGCTGAGTAACCCAGGCACAACCACAGCCCCTCCGCTTATTCCTGTGTCTGGGCAGACCCCAGCCCATGCCATCCCATCTCATCCTCTTTGCCTGGGGCCTCTGTGGTGTCAGACCAGCAGCTCATTGTGAGCTTTCCCTTCTTCCACATATGCCCCTTGAAGCTCCCCCAGGGATGGATTAAGGGGTCACTGCAGACCTGCAGGCTGGCACTGCTTTTCCAGAGTGACCTTCCCCGTGCCTCTTGGATGCCACTGTTAGAGCCGTCACGCTGCCAGGGCCCGTGCTCGCCGTGGCCAGGATGGCAGGCTGCATCCCATACCCGGTGGCAGTGGAGACAGACGGGGGCACTGGCCCTGGAGCTGTCTGTGGGGTGCTAGGGGTTACCCCCTTCCAGGCTTTCCTCCATGTCTGGAGAGAAATCCACTTCGGCAGGGCCTGGCAATGCTCACAGCCTTCTGCGGGGAATTAAACAGCACATTTTCCCCAGGAGCAAAAGCTTTGCCTCATTGCTGACCCTGTTTCCAGCCCCTCTGCTCTCCTCCTGGCCAGGTCTAAGGTGTCTTCATCTGCAAGGAGCCAAGGACTTTCACAGCTCTGGTCCCTCTGGTGATATGGTCAGCGCAGGAGCCCACACCAGGAAGCAGGGACCTGGACCAGATAAATACACAAAGCACATGAGATCCTGATGGATCAGGCAGGGGTGACCTTCAGAAAGACGGACTGGGACCTGCGGTGAAGAGGGAGAAGCACATCGTGGAGCTGCCTGCCCCTGGGAGAGCCCAGGGAGCACTACAGGGACAAGAGGTCTCATGGACATCCAGCCTGCCAGGAGGCTTGGGGGTTGATGTCTTTGGATACTCCCAAGGCAAATTGACTTGTGTTTATAGCTGGAGCTGTCTAGACTAGAGCTGGGTGTCTCGGGTGCCTGAGTGAAGGGCCACCCCAACCAGAAATGCGGGTGGGAGAGCCTGAGGCAAAGTAAGAGAAAGAGTCTGTTCCGGAGCGATTCACACTGGATGGATGGAGCCAGTGGGTCTCTGGCATGGTGCAAATCTGCTGTGGGAGGAATTCACCTGAGATTCACCTCTAGGTCTCTCCGTTGTATCAGTGGAGGTGGTGCAAGCTCCTGAGTCACAGGGCGCCGTCAGGCAGACACCCACCTCCCTGGGTCGGGCCCGTCCCAGCTGAATGCTCCTCATACCTCCGGTGGGACTGTACCTGTGGTGGCCCACTGAGGAGAGTGAAGGGCTGGAGGCAGTACCCAGGGGCAGCAACGCTGATGATGAGCTCCATGTCGTTAACACTTGGGGCAGGTCTTGTCCCTGGGTCACAGGGCAGCAGGAGCCCTGGAGAAGGACACCCCTGAGAGAAATGGGCTGAGCTGAAGCCCCAGCAGAAAGGGGACATGGGGTTTGGGTGGCTAAAGCCAGGCACAGCTGGCTGGAGGAAGGGCAGATGTTCCATCTTGTGGTGTCCCCACCTCTGAATACCTTGCTGAGGGTGTCATTTAGCCATTAGAGATGCTGCAAGCTCAGTATAGGACCAAAATCCTTACACATGGGAGGTCAAACAAAGGGATTTATTGGCTTTTTCTGGTCCTAACCCCCCTGAATAGGAAACATGCTCTGCCTCAAGGAGCTTAAAGACTAAATCATTAATAAATCCATATTTATTGTCACAAAGGGCCCAATTTTTTTTTTTATGGCATAAAGATACAAGATCCAGAAAAAAACTAGAGGAAGGGATAATTGCTTTGTAAATGTTTGCAAAAGACACTTTTATCACAGAGGCTTAAACTATTCTGCTGTCTCTCTGCCTGCCTGTTTGCTGCCTCTAGTCAGCTAGAATATGCTGACCACTTCCTACGAGCCTCAACAGAGACATTAAAATGTCACAAATGTTTTATTCTTGCAAGGAAATCTGGGAAAGGAGAGAGAGACCCACACTTGGGCTGCCATCAAGAGAAAGTCTTCAGTGTGAGCTCAGCCCGATTGCCAGACATCGAAAAGACACCAAAAAAAATTATGAAAATCACACACCACAGCTTGTTTGAGGTATGAGCATGGTCCTGAAATGCAGCACGGGAGGGCTCTTTGCAGGCGTGAAGCCCCTGAGATCAGCAGGGCTGCGAGTAGTGCAGCTGGTGGGACTGCAGGAGTCGAGGTGGGGTGTGTGCATTGAGACATGGGGGTCCCCAAGGCATGCTGCACCCCGAGAGGCAGGAGAAGGGCTTTGCAGCCTGGAGCAGCAATGCCTGGCCTGGAGAGGAGCCCTGACCCCTGGATCAGCCTCTAACACTACAGGGGTGTTGAGAAGGGGTTAGTTTTGAGGAGCCATTCCTCATGTGTGTGCATGCATATGCTGTGTCACCAGCAGGTCTCCACCAGTCTAGGATCCTCCCTAGACTTAAGGCAAGTCAAAACTGCAGGAAAGATGTACTGGACCAAGTCTTGATCAAGACTTGACTTGCTCATTTCCAGTCCAGGATCATTTTAGGGCAGGAGGAGACCTGTAGGTCTGGGGTTATCAAAGCACAGGAGCTGAGATGCCTCCAGGACTCAGTGGGCGATAATAATTTTCAGACCTGGGTGCTCCAGCCTTCATGGCTTCCCAATTGCACAGATGATAAATCCCTTTTGGGTTCAGCCATGGTGAGCACCTGAGGTAGCACCAGCCAAACAGGTATGTGCTGGGGAAGTAGTGCAGTGGGCGAGCAACTCCTGAAAAGTAAATCTGGGCAAATAATGCCAAACATAGAAGGATTTGCCCTTTTTCAGAGGACTCTGCTTGCAAAGCACGTGCATACTTAGAAAGAGCTCCAGGGAGCATTGCAAAATCTACCACATTTAGCGTAGGTTTTGAACACTTCAGTCCCTCTTTAATGATACTGTCCAGGAAATGACAAAGCTTTTGAAAAACAAACAGGCTGGATTCTGGCTTGGTCCATTTCAAATCATTGTGCACATTTTTTTCATGCGGCTTGCTGAATCACAGCAAAAACATACAACATCCTGCCACAGCTTTTCTTGTTTCTCTGACACTTCTGGCATGAAAATTGGACACTGCAGCAGATTCCAAGGCTCAATTACATCCAGGTTTGCCCCACGCTAGAGGAATCTGGTTTTGATGGCACTACTTCCAAGTTTATAGATGACAGCTACACGGTAATTTTAGAAAGCTCCCCCTGACACATGGTACTTTTGCCCTGGGGCCACGTCCTCTGCTTCTTCTGCAGTGACCTCCTGATACCTGTGGATGGTCACCACCAGGGAGGTTGCAGGATGAGGCCATTTTCACTGTGAAAAGCTTTGTCTAAATACCTTAGCCACATGCAGTACCCACTGTTTATGGAGTGCCTGGTAGAAATAGATGGGTTTTGAGTACTCCATATGCACGATCTTAGGTGTAAGCACAGAGGAGGGACTTCTCACAGCTAGGCAAACTGCACTAGGGAGAAGAAAATAAAACATTGGTGTTCTTCCAGTGGTTAATGAGTAAATATTAATCTGGCTTGAATTTTTGGTACAGGAGACGTTTTACAGGGTTATAACTTTTAAAACAGAAAATGGGAGCCTTTGTGGTAAGTCAAGGTCATACATGAGAGGAGGTTACACTTGAATTAAATCCACATTAGATTTGTTAGTATTTACTTTAAGCCATAGTGATAAGGGAGACCCAGGGAAAAAATCAGCAGCATCTCTAGAAATCACTTTGTTCTAAACTGGGCCTGCAAACAGTAAAATGCGAGGTTTGGGATTAGGCAGTGTTTTTATGAAAGAAAATCTTGCAGCTCCGAGGCATGCACGCTGGCACCTGAACAACATTGCTGCTGCGTGCTTGAGCCCAAAGCAAAACACCAGGGACAGGAGCCCTCCAGATTTGAGGCATGTTTGGATGTAGGATTTGATTCAAAGGAGCTCTGCCTCCAAGGGACACAAATAGCTACTACCTTCAGGGGGGTGGCGTGAGGCCCCTGATGGGATGCAGAGATAGAGCAGGCAGGGAAATGCAGTGTGGGAGTGATGAACTGCAGACCCAAGCAGGAGAAGATGAGCCAGACATCTGGTCCAGTATCCGTTTAAGCTGCTCTGCAGCCTGCAAGTGGATTTAGGCTAACCACAGAGCAATACCGGGGGCTGCATGGGCTTGCGAATTCCCGAAACAAGGCAATGTTGTCACACTGGCTCCTTGCAGGAAGGAGGAATATCAGAGGTGCTTGCAGCCCGCTGATGTGATGTCCCACCTGGGAAGGTGGCAGAACAGCCTGGCATCCCTTAGCAATCCCAAACCATTACAAGTCCCTAATGAATGCATGTGCTTTGGATTCCTCTTGCTGGGGCACAGCGGAGGCATGGGAATGGGAACAAGGGCAAAGGGTTAGGTGCATGTCTTCTGCAGAGCGCTCCATATAGACCCAGCAATGCTTGGTATCTCTCCATCAGGAGATATCTCTAGCAGCATCAAGGCTGCTGCTTTGTTTCAGCAACACAGGCTTGGCCGGATGGTGGAGAGGGGTCTCCCAGCAGGGCAGAGACCCCAGAACAGTGTGGTATGGGATGTCCCAGGGAAGCTGATCCACCTTAGCAGGAGCTAAAGGCCAAGAGCAGCTGGAGTTTGTAGCTGTACAGGAAGCCTGCTCCGAGCCAGCCCATGCTGGGGCCTAGCAAGGCTAGACTCCCCTTCCCCAGCAAAGTCCCTTGGAGGGTCACAGCACGAGGTCCTGCAGGGCTGGGTGCTGGCTGGAGCACCCAACCCTCCTCAGATGTGGTCAGCACTGCAGCAGAGTCAGGGAGCTGTTGCACATTCCTGCATCAAGCTGCAGCTCCAACACTGTTTCTTTGCTCTTTTCCTGGGCATTTGACACAAAAATGCTGTTATGCTTTGTCCTTCCCCAACATCTGTTAAAAAATGGCTGTCTTTCCTGTTATCCAGAAAATCAGTGGCACACCAGCAAAGCGTTGGGCTTGGTAGCCTTCATGTAAGCACTCGGGCTTATAAATCTGTGTGCAGAAAACTGGAGCCACAAATGTGGGAATTTCTTACTGGGAAGCAGTTGGGAGGTGGCTGCCAGTTCCTATCAGCCATCAGTTGTCAGGGGCATGTGCAGTAGATACTGATTTCCTCCAGGACCTTCATACATCAGCCTGGGTGAAGCAGCTCATTAAAAGCAACTAATTGCTGCAGTCAATTGTGACATGAATTTTTCAAGGTTAATTTAGTTTAGCACTGAGAGTCCTCCATTTATCTCCGAAGAGGGTGAACCACACACACTGCACAGCCACCTCTCTGCTGCATCGCTCCTCTGTGGACAGACTGTCCAGGATGGGGAGTTCAAATTTGGAGCATCCTCAGGGGCTCTTAAGAGGGAGCGCACTGAGCTGTGATGGGAAAACTTGGCCCAGAGGATGCAAAGTGTTGCTACCACCATGGGCAGGGTGACCCAACAGGCCAGCTTGGTTTGTGCTTGATGCAGGCATCGTCTTTGCTTTGTCTTGACATGAGCAGTTCCTTCAAAAGTCCTTTTAACCATTTACCTGAGCTTACAGGAATGCTGGGGAAAGCAGAGTCTGAAATGTGACGTGTTCAGTAAAACTTTCCTGTTCACCTCCCTTATCCCATTTCCTGTTCGCCACGAGATTTCCATCAGCAAATCTCCCTGTCTGAACCGACTCCCAGATGGTGTTAAAGGTAGCAGTAATTGTCTTGGGGGGAAAAAGGGACATTTGCTGGAACCGTGACAGTGCTTCATGTTGGAATCATTTTCTGCTCCCTTGCAGATTAAAAGCAAGACCAAGGAAGAAAGCAAGCGTAATGCCTTTCTCTGGCGTGGCATCTCAGGTCCAGCTGTGGGGCTTTGTACCAGCATTTGCTGTCTACTTTGTGAATGACTGCACAAAACAGCCTGTGCAGAGGTTTGGTACTGTGGGACACCAAAGATATGTCCTCTGCCCACTGGCCACGTAGGAGCAGTGGGGACCTCTGTCCATCCATCTGCTCACTGTGCATCGGCAACCATGTCCCCCATGGAAGGAAACAGCTGTAGAGCCCAACGTTGCCCAATTTTGGGTGTGCCAGGGCTGAGAGTCAGGGCACAGAGAGAACCCTGAACATCCCCACACCCTGCAGCAGCACTGTGGGGTGCCGGTCCCGGTGTGGGGCTGCCCCCCTGCCAGGTCTTCTTGGCCGAGGCGTGTGTGGCCCCAAGGTGCAATGCTGGAGGAGAATTCATGGAGCTTCACTTGTCCCACCTGAGCAAAGGCCGACTTGGCACCCACCGTCAGGCGGGGAAGGGAAATAGGCTGTTTAATGAATGTATCCTGTGTTTATGGAGGACCCACCAGCTATGACAATGCAGATGTTTCCTGTCTCCCTACATCTGCAAACAGCCATTTGCTGGCTGAAAGCTGTTCCTACCATGAAGCTGTGCATTCAGGCTTTGCTTCTATGATCGCAGACAGCAACTGACCTCCGGCGAGTGGGGACGTGTCCGGGCAGTGACCGTCTCACCCTTTCTGGGGGTTAGTGCCCGTCTGCGGCCAGTCTGGCGCTGCACCTCCAGGGAGGAAAGCTGAGCTCAAAGGCCAGTGCAGGCTTGGCTGCCCTGTGGCATGATGCAAGCCCTCCCAGGGAGGGAAGGGGCCGTGCAGTGTGTGGCCAGCCCTGTGCAGGACGTGGTGCTCCGCAGGTAGGCAGGAAGATCCCATGTGTGAGCAGGATAGGAGGATGTGACTGTATTTACTGTCTACCCTTGTTGAGTCTCTGCCTTTTCCTTGTCTGCCTGACAGCCCTCTGCCCCCCATGACTGGACCCCTGGAGTCGAGTGTTGCCATCTCTTCTGGCTAAAGACTGCAATTAGGAAGCAGATAAAAGCCAGGTTCAACCCCTTTTCTGTCTTGAGGGCAACCTCCTGGCAAGGCTGGGTGAAAACCCTCTCCCTTTCTTTGCCTGAACAAGCCACTGTGCAGCAAAGACACCAAAAGCAGCTGTAAACACACAAGGCAAAGCTGTTGGGAAACTGAGGAAGGGCTTGGCTGTAGCTCAGCATGAAGGACAATTCGCTAAATGGGACTCCTGGGCACTGGTCCCTTTTCTCTGTGATGAGTTGTGAACAAATTCAACCGTTTTCCTAGTCTCAAGACCAGGACCTGGTCTGGGGCTGTGGTTCTGACTAGCCAGATACACAACCAGGGAGTCACAGCCCAAATCTCCAGGCAAGGTGGCATCAGTCTGGACTCTTCCACTCAAAGGCTGTCGGTGGGAAGCTCCCAGAGAGGACTGCCTGCTGTCCTGGCCTCTGGGAGGTTCATAGGCCACAGAAGTCAGTAGGAGAGGCAAGTCCTTTTAGCCCTGAGTAAGGCTGGTGCTCTCAAAACACAAGACCTGAGGTTCAGAGGCACCTCTGGAGGTCTCTGGTCTAACCCCTGCTCCAAGTGGGGCCAACATAGATCAGTTAGATGAGGACTGTGGTCAGGGTACCTCCAAGGATGGAGATCCCTCAGCCTCACTGGGTTCCTCTACCACGGTCCGGCCACCCTTAGGCTGAAGGGGATTTTTTGTTACATCTCATCAGAACTTCCCTGTTTGTGACTTGTGTCTGTTGCCTTTTGTCCTTCCTCTGTGCATCTCTGAAAAGAGACCATCGCTGTTGTATTTATACCCTCCCATTAGGGATTTGAAGACAGCTGGTTACCAGACACACCCCCCCTTCACCTTCTCCAGGCTGAAGAAACCCAGTTTTCTCAACCTCTCCTCATATGTCCTGTGCACCAGGTCCCTAACCATCTCAGAGCCTCACCGCTTGGCTCTCTCCAGTTTCTCAGTGTCGTTCTTATACTGAGGGGGCCCAAAATTGGACACAGTTAATTCAGAAGTGACCACACAAGTGCCATATAGAGGGAAACAATTACTTCCCTCTCTTGATACTCTCCAGTCTTCCTCAATTACATGTGTGGAGTCTCTTGGGAACCACAAGTGTGCAGAGCACCATGATGGGACCATGGCACACACCACTCAGAAGCCACCTTCTCTGAGGAAGGGCATCAGGGATGGTTTGCTTTTAACCAGTTCAGCATCAATGAGTCTGAACACTTTTCTCTAAATGGAAAAGTGTGAGAAGTCTTGCAGCAAAGAAGTCCTATTTTCAACCCAATTTGCAAGGAAAAGCGAGGCCAAATAAGCAGGACACCGAGTGGAATGGAAACACTGACTGTACTGCTTTGCTTTGCTATTTAATAGCAAAAAATCCAGCAATCCCTATTTGCCTGCATCTCCTTTTCCTTTCCCGTCTTGCCAGCTTTCCAAGAATCTGAAGCTGTTTTGGAGCCGGCAGTGGATTTTCCCCTCACTGCTGTAAGGGCTCACCACCATGTCCACCAACTCATTGCACAGGACCCCTCATGTTGTGTCTCCCTCAAGGTGTCTGAGTTTCTTGGGCTGTTGCCACCTGGGTTTCATTCAAATTGCAGAGCTGCAGCAAGGGAGAGGCCCTGGGCAGGGTGAGGGGGTCTTTTTTTTTTGTCAGCTACCTCAGAAATGCTGATGAGCAGGCACCCTGCAGCCCCAGGGGAAGGGAAGGGGCTACCAGATCTACTCATGGACACGTCAACTGGTGCAGTGGGATCTGGGTCAGACTGCCCAGGTTGAGTTGACCCACTGTGAGAGGAGAAAGCATGCAAGCCCAGGACACATGCAAGCCACCTCCCCAGATGGGATATTAACAGTCCACGGGATAAGAGAGCCAAATCCTCCTCTCTACCGAGCATGGTGCCTATTTGCTGGCATGGAGCTGAGGCAGAGGGAGCAATGAGCCTGCTCCCACCCACCCGTGCAGGACTCAGGACTGCTCTGGTTTCTGTCATGCTGTGTCAGAGTCCTTCCCAAGGGATGAAAATGAAATGCAGTGCCAAGAGATCTCTCTCTCCCATCCCTCACGTGGGAGGAACCTTGGACAACAGATTGTTTTGCTTCTATCATGGTTTCGTTGTCTCCTCTCATCACAAACCCAGGCAGATATTGGGAATGGCTTCTGGTCAGAGCAGAGCACAGCTGGTGGAGCCCTCACAGCCAACCTTTGCTTTGCAAAGCTGTTGTCCTCCAGAGAAACTGCTGGAGCCAACCATCTTTTCTTATCTGCACTGCTTTGCTGCTAACAAAGCTCTGCTTTTGGAGGGGCATGGTAGGCTCTGAGCTGAGGGGGGCTTTTAGATCCAAGTTTTCCTCTTGTGCCCTCTAAGCTACAGTGATCCCCTTCCTGACTCTTTGGTTTCTCTCTCCAATGGCAAACATCTGGAGCAGAAAGTGTCTGGGCATGACCAAGTCCTCACCTGGGCTGACCTGTACACTTTCCCTAATGCAATGTGCCAGGAGCAAATATTTCCTCTGATGTCTCATGCACTGCAGTGCTGGAGCAGGTTCTGGGTAAGGATGCCACCCTCTGTGAGGATTTCTACCTGCACTATTTCAAATGAACTCTTTTTCCGACCAGCATGGAAACACGGAGGTAAATTCCCTCCCTGCAGACTGAACAAGTGAATCGGTCTGCATGGAGCAGAAATGCTCTCTCAGCCCTGTCCAGCCCCAGTCAGGAGCAGCTAACCAGCAGGCCAGGCTGGTCTGGGGATCACAGGGAAGACTGGCTTGTTACTAGTGGACCCAGGTGTCACCTGGGACAGCCCCCCCACTTCTCCATGCCTGGTTTCTCTAGAGCCCAGGAGGACACAGGATTCAGAGCAGGGCGAATCCCCTCCAGCAGTCCCAGAGGAGGCATGTTGGGTACTTGGTGGACAGTTTCAAGCTGTGGTTGAGAAGCCTGTCCTTGTGGCCCTCTGTCTCTGCAGGGCATCCAGGACCCTGCAGCACAGACTGCTCTGTCCCTCGGTGTCCTGGGGTGCCACACACTCCTTGCGGTCCTTCCCATCAGGGAGGGGACCACTGGCTCCAGGACAGCTGTCGACCTGTGCTGTGCATCTGGAGCTGTGGAGCTGCAACCTCTGCTTGGATGCCGTGTGGGTGAAGATGGAGGGAGGCAGGGATGGTACCCCAAATCATTCATTTGCCTACCAAGCTGTGGGACAGCCTCAATGACCTCTAGCTCTCCCTGCCTGCCAGCCATCCTGCCTGGAGAAGCACTGCCTGGCAGTGGGAGCAGAGCCCCGGCACCCTGCCCTGGTGCTGTCAGGCACGCCGGGCTGGATGTGGAGGATGCTCCAAATGCCTCAAAACCAGAGGAGGTGAAAAACTTGTGGGGATTGAAGCCAAAACTGGACAATTTAGCCACTGTCCCTGGAAATGCTTACTCAGAGCCAGGCTTCTATCCCCGTGGGCACAGCTTCGGCCCCCACCTGCATTTCCCACCCTCAGCCGTGCAAACGCACATGCAGTGATGGGAGATGTGGGGACCAGGGCTCTGAGAGAGCACTGCTGACGCATCCCCAACAAAAGAGGGGCTAGCTTCAGAGCAAAGGCCACAGAGAAGCAAACAGGAGGGAAGTAATTGGGAACGAGAGACAAAAGCACAAGCGGAGCACTGTGGTCTGGCAGCGGGAGTGCTGTGCTGGGAAAATCCTCTGATTTATTGCAAGAAGTCTGGCAGATCGAGGAAAGAGAGGAACAGGGCCCTGAACAGTTTCTAAGAAGCGGCTGCTCCCTGAGTCTTTTCCCCAGGAGATTTTCTGCGTGATGGGGCAGAGGGGTTGTGGGCACACGTGGCACGCGAGCCTTGGGGCTGCCCTGCTCCCCGAGCCGCAGCCTGAGCAAGGATCCAGCACTCCGCGGTGGGTGTCCCTTGGGAAAAGCCAGCTGCAAAAGCAAACCCAGCCATTTGTCGTGGGGAATTTGAGAGGTGAGCAGGCAGGACAGACACCACACTGTTCCTTGGCTTGCTGGGGCTGTGGCAGCCAGCGTGCCCTGACAGTGCCTAGCTATCCCAACCTGGGGAGCACGGTCGCTGTGAATATCTGACCATCTCCAAAACAGACCAGGGATTGTAGGCAGCTGAGTGTCCCAGCAGAGGTAGGTGTCCTGGCCTGGTGGGTGTCTGTATTGAGGGTGGCTTGGCTAAAGCAGCTCTTGTGCACTAAGGAGTGACCCTGGAGACCCCTTTGGAGAAATGCATAATTCCTCTTCCTGGGGAAGCCCTTGCCCTCTCCAGCTCTCAGCTCCTTGAAACCCTCCTTGGACTCGTGGCTGCTGTGCAGGGAGAACCACAGCAGCCCCATCTTGAATGTAGGTCATCTCCCCACTCCATCACGTCACATAGCCCCGTTGAGGCTGACATGTGCTGTGATGAAGCCATGGCCATATGGGCACTCCTCTGTGCCCTGCAGAGGTGCCTCTCGGCAGCAAATGGAGGGTGGTTCGCTTTGGCTGTCCCACCAGGACACCAGCAATGGGATGGCGGCGCCACATGCCCCTGGCTGTGGGACAAGGTTGCGGGACAAGGCTGGGCAGGACAGTCCTCCTCCCTGGGACCCTGCGACACATGACTGGGACCAGCCCAGCAGCCTGGCTGCCTTCCCACATGGGCCTTGCACCCCTGCTTTGGCCCCTTCCAAAAAAACGTGCAGTGAAAATGTCACTACTGGGGTACACAGGGAAGTGAGAGCATTGATTCAGGCTTATAAATGACATCCCCACTTAAAAACATATTAGCCTTCCGGCTTCTCTTGCTCCCACTCACCTGGGAGCAGCAGGGCTCTCGGTGCAGGATCCCAGCCCCAGCAGGGCTGGTTTTGCAGGTGCTTTGGCTCAGCACCCTCTGAAAATTGGGGAGGGAGTTCCCGTGCCTCCAGATGGGTCCCAAATTGAGTGGGAGTTTGCTGGAAGTGTGACCTCAGGAGCTCAGGCTCCAGCGTGCTTCACCCTATCCCAGAGGTGATGCTGGGGAGATGTCTCAGGTAGGAATGGGCTCTGTTCCTGCTGTGGGTCTGTTCCCCAGTATGCAAAGAGACTTGCTGGGACCGCATGCCCTGGGGCTCCTGGGTCCATCCCCAGCCCCACTACACGAGCTGGGGGAACCAGCACTGCCAAGCAGGAGGGGCACAGAGCTGCCTGCCCAGGAGATACAGGAACATGCTGTGGGTTTTCCCCTGCCTGCCTCCATGCGCAGGTTGCTCCCAGCTCTCGCAACAGGCTCAGCACCTTGCAAACAGGATTTAGCCACAACCCAGAACATATTACTGAAAAATCAAACAACAAACACATTCTTCTGAATTCCCGGGCTCCTTCTGCTTTTGACCTCCCAGATGGGCCCTGGCAACCCACATACTCAGGGAAGGGTTGGCTTGCTTTCCTGCAACTTCTGCATGTGCGAGGTCCCACCCCGGTATGTGCACAGCCTCCCGGGGTGGCCGAAGGTTGCTCTGCAGAGCTGCACGCCGGGTGACCTGCGAGCCCAGCCGTGTGCCCGCAGGCAGGCAGGCAGCCCGATGCATGAACCAGCTGCCAGGAAACCACGGGCAGCAGCACCGGGCAGGTCTCGCTCCCCCATTTAAAGGCAGGGTGAGGCATGAACCACACTCATCTGCCCTTTGTTCCTAGGCAAGTCCTTTCTTGGCCGGCTTTGCGGGCTTGTTTGAAGGATTCAGAAGGCTTGGGGGATCTTGTGCTGGGTTGCTGAGCCCCAAAGCCTATCCCTGCTCCTCAGCTTGGGAAGAGGGGTCTGCCAAGCTCTCTGCGCTCCTTCTTGCTCCTCATGAGAGCCTTCATCCCATAGAGGGAACAGCCACAAGTGGCAGGATGGAGGGGACCCAATGGGCACAGCTGAGCCATGGATGCACAGAGTTGTTCCTCCTGCTCCACCATGGGCCATCGTGATGTTCAGGCTGAGCTCTGGCTTCAGATGTGCTCCAGACCCTGGTGCCTGTGGCCAGGCAGGAGCCCTGGGAACAGCTTTGCTCCACAGGGAGCAAGGGGGTGGTCAGCAACCATCCAGCCCAGGGCTCCCACGGCCGAGGCAGAGCCCTTCTCTCCTGCTGCAGGTGATCTGGGTGGTGAGCCAGGGAGCAAATGAGCCTTGGAGAAACAGGCATTTGCCTCGCAGGCAGCCCATCGTGGCAGGTTTTCACATGCTTTTCCACCCCGAAAAGCTACCAGAAGTTTCCATCCCAGGAAGCCCATTTGTGAGCAGCAGCTGTACGTAAATAAGAAGGGGAATTGGTGGGTGGCAGGGAGTTCCCACGAGGATCAGGATTGCAGGCCCTGGGGAAGGGTCCGGCATGGCATCGGGACTCTGCCAGCTCCGCTCCACCCATTGCACCTGCTGCTGCGGATTGCACACAACTGCACAGTTTTAGGGGAAAGAAGAGTCCCCGAGCTCGGGGCAATCCCAAGCAGCTAGAAAGGATCTCAACAGCAAGAAAGGCAAAGAGGCGGGAGAGAGACAGCAGGGAGAGGCAGGACAGGGAGCAAACTGCTCAGCAGACAGCAGGAGGGCGAGAAGCATGGGGGCACCTCGTGCTGCCCGTTCTCTGCCCTGAAGCTGACTCCAGCCAGCTCACCTGCTTGTGCTCACCTGGACACTTTCCCTGGGCAACCTCTATCCCTGTATCCTGGGAATATATCCTCTATAGGCCCTCCAGCAACCCTGTGGATTGAAATCCAGGGGGATATACAGGCAGCATCAGCTCAGGGCTCTCCATATGTCCTGGTCTTGGTAAAGGTTAGAGGGCAAAACGCTGGCAGCATTTCAGCATCTGGCTCTTCCAGAGTTCAGCAGATCAGGGTCAGACCCCTACCCTTCCCTTGGCTCTATCCTAGCCTTGACCAGCCAGTGCTGTGGGGTACAGAGGGATCTCAGCTGCCTGCACCACCCCAGGAGCCAAAGTTCCCATGCAGGACCCTGTAGAGATCCATCACGGGCTGCCCCCAGACTGCAGCTCATCAGGGAAGCAGAAGTGAGCTGAGAGCATCTCCAAGAGCCGTTGTGCTCCTTGGGATGAATTGCTTGCTTGAATGTTTAGTTTTTGCATTGCCTCATCTTGGCCAGACTTTTATGGCCAGCTGGGGACTTGGGCTTGTTCTGAACTCTTGTGCCCTGTGCATAGTTTGAATTTCCTTGTTGTGATTCAGGGGACATGCTGAACTCTGTGGAAGCTAGGGGATGACACCTCCTTGCACTCCTTGCTTCCCTGAGCAGCACAGACACATCCACGGGTGCTTGGAGGGCTTCCCTAGGTCCCCTCACAGTGTGAGGGTGACACAGTGGGCAGTGGGTCCCACAGAAAAGCACCCGCATAAAGTGACCCAGGGCCATATATAGTCCTACACTCCTTGCAGCCTTCAGATGCCACCCCAGAGAGACCATAGCAAGACTTTGGGGGGTTGCAGGCTCGTCCCTGCCTGGTGCCCACCTGGTGTCAGGGGGGCAGCACCCCCTCCTCCAGGGTGGTGGCAGCAGCCCTGGGGGGTGGTTGAAGCACATTTATCCCCCATCACTACCCTCACCTACCCCTGGTTCAGCCTGACCTCTTTGCCTTTCCCCAGCACAGGCAGCAGTTGGGATACCACCTCACCCCTTGCTTTTCATGGGATGGGAGTCACAGACACCCTGAACCCCACTGTCCCGAGGCCAGCTTGGACCAGAGCAGCTCCTGCACAAAGCATCTGTGATGGAGAGGGTGCATCTGGGGAAGATGGGAGATGGGACACTGGACACTGACCAAGCACTGGTTCCCCTCCCAGCTTCCCCCAGACCACCTGCATCCACATGGCCTCTGGCACACCATCCAGGCTGGATTTCTCCCCCAACCTTGCCTATTCTGTCTGTCTCAGGATGAGCACTGGCCATTTTGCCTCTTTTGGCTCCCTAACATGAGAAATGTTTTGGTTTTGGGCAGGATTTCAAGCGCTCGCATCTCACAGACACGTCCATCCTCCCAGTGGAGAGCTGCTGAGGAGGGAAGGAGCCGAGAAGACGTGGGGAGCCCTTGACCAGAGGCTTTGAGCATGGCCCCTGGTTTATTTATGTGTGTGGGGATCAGAAATGCAGAGGCAGCTGCCAGAGAAGGCTCTGCATCCTTGCAGCTCTAGCCCCATGGGACCCCAATCCCTGATCAAGCTGAAATGAGTATGAAACACACCACAGAGCCCAGACAAGCTATACAAAGTCATCCAGCATCCCAAGATAATGGGCAGGGGGTTTGTCAGTCACCAGGGCAGTTGCCAAAGACTTGCTGCAGTTTCTCTCTCTGCCCAGGGGATGCTCAGCAGGGATGGGCACCCTCCCTGAGCATCCCTCCTTCCCTGTCCTCCTGTCCCCAGGATTCAGACTTGGGCACCTTCACCCCCTCCCTGGGAGCCTAGGGACTGCTCATTTCAGAGGCCACAGGGCTTGGGGGCCATGGGGAGGGAGAGTAAGGGGGGCTGTGCTCCAGCCAGCATCAGACATGCCACGTCATTGCTTCTGGGGCTTTCTCAGCTTTTCTGTCATCTTTCCTTTCCTGAGGCAGCAGCACAAACCAGTTGGCCCAAATGAACCTTGTCTTTTTTCCAGATATCTTTATGATAAGAAGCTGGTTTTTGGGGAGAAGTGGTGCTCTGCTAACCAGAGGGTAAGTGTGAATTTGGAGGCAAGAAAGGAGCAGCCTGTGAACCTAAGACCAGCAATGCTATTAAAACTAAGCCAGCCAAGTTCTCACCCCAGGATCTGATGGAATCCTTGGTCCCAGCCATGGAGACCTGGGGTGGAAATGGGGAGCAAATGAGATGTGTGACGTGCTTGGTGGATGCCAGCTGTTTGGTGACACTGTCCCCAGCATCTGACCTTTTGGGAGTCACTGCTCTCTGTGGCCCGCAGGCTTGCCAGGTTGAGGTCCCAGAGTCATGAGCCCACAGTCCAACACAGGCAGGGGCAAACCGAGGGACAACAGTCACTCCCCACTTCTACTCTGCCCCAACCAAGTCCTAGTCCAGTTTGGACCATCCTGGAAGTCCCTGGTCTTGTTGGTGGTACAGCAGGGCCAGCAAACGGGGAAGGTCCTCCCAGACTATTTGAGGACTGGAGCCACTTGCTGCAGGATCTCAAGAGATGAGCGAGGTGGAGGAGAGACAAACAGGAGAGTCCTGGCAGAGCCTGGGAGGGCCAGGTATTTCTGCAGCTCTGCAGGTGGAGGGAGAAGCTGCGTGCAAGGGGAGACAGCCTGTCTGGAGAGGGACCATGCCCTGCCATCAGACCTGCTTCCCTGAAGCCCTCGACACTGTGCATTTCCCAGCACAGCTCATTGCAGCGGAGATCATTAGCAATACTGCCAGCTAATTAAACTGAGCACTCAGTGTGAGCTCCCATAAAACTGCCTTAATAGACTTCCAGCTGTACACTTGCTCTGCGGAAAAGACTGGTCCACCTGTCTTTAAACAGGAGGAAAACCCCACACCACCCTCGCCCTGGAGGTCCTTCCCCCTTTAAACACTCCAGTGGGGTCTTTACTAGCTGGTGAAGGGATATTGTAGTGGGAGTTATTGGCTGTACCTGCCAATAACTGGAGAAGTCAGGGCCCCAGTACCTGTGGAGCAGAGTCCTGTTTAGAGGGTTGGCCCCAGCCCACCGAAATCCCAAATCCCAGGGGGATGCTAGCCACCTCACTGCCAAGGTCCCTGGGTAGGGACCGCAAGGTCTGGGGACTTGAGAAGTGGAGGAAGGGAAGGAAGGGGACAGGATGGTAGGGGGGGCCTGCAGCCCTACACCAAACCAGTGTCCTGCTCTGCCCACAGTTTCCTCAGCTCCATTAAAGAAAGGTGGAGACACCCGTGCCCAGTGACCCCCTCAGACTGAGCTCCATCCATCAGGCTCAGAGCCCAGTTCACACCAGTTAAAAACATCCAAATTGTCTAATCTGGGACACATTCTTCCCTGATGGGCTCTGAGACCCCAGATCTGTGTGCAAAACCCGTTGTCTGGCTCAGCCAGACAGTGGTGTTTCCCCTGGGCTCCACGGACCACAGTGCATCAGCCCACCTTCCCTCTCCATCTTCAGGACAGGACAAAGTCCTCCAAGTCATGCCTCAGCATGCAGCCTGGCAGCTTGAACTCAAGACCTGTCCTCAGAGGCTCTGCACAGTCTCACAGACCTATGGAGGGCTTTGGCGACTTCCAGTGACACACCAGTGTCTGCTGGGAGGGCACAAGCCTGGAGCAGCCAGTGCAAGAGGAGCTGCCTGTCCCTGCAGGCCAGCCAGTCTTCCTGAAGGACACTTGGCAGCTCTGCAGAGAGTGTATGAGATGCTGTGGGATGCTGAGACCCAGGGCTGTACGATGGAGAAGACAGCCGTGGAAACCAGCACTGGTTCCTCACGCCCAGGTGCCCACCATCCCTGGGTGTGTGCTCTGGCTGCTCATCTCCTTCTCGCTGTTCAAACCTTTTGCTATTTTTCCCAGAGCCTGGGGATGGCATCACCTCCTCATTTTTCTGGATGTGTAGCGAGGAGCTGGAGGCACACAGCTTTCCCCTGTCCTCTGCATCGGCTGTGCTGCACCCTGCAGAGAGTGAGAGTGTGTGGATGAGGCTTCCTTTAGTGGAAAACAAAGAGATGTCACATTTAAATCAGAGCTCTTCACTCATTTTCAGCTTCAAGTAAGGGTTGCACAGGGAAAAGGTACAAATGCAGATTTCAGGGGTAGTGCAGCTGGAACATGAGGATTCAAAACATAAGAACAAAAGCCATGGGATATGGATGTCAATGAAAAAAAGCAGGCATCAGCCCACAGGGACCTTCCTGGCAGGGGATCTTTGAGGGCAAGGACAGCAGGAAAGCTGGTAGGTCCCTAGCATGACTCTATCTCAGCTCCATGGGAAATATTTGCAGCACAGAGAAACACAGGACCTGCCAGGAGAGGAGCAGGAGGGCTGCACAAGCCCTCGAACACTGGAGCATTGAAGGGGAGAAGAAGAGCACATGAGCAAGGCTGAACCTGTAGGGATAACATGGGTGAGTGGGAAGTTGATAGGAAAGCTGAGGCTGATGTGTGCAGGGGCACCACAGGCAGAACGAAGAGCATCTGCAGGCAGGAAGATGAAGAAGAACTTCAGCTCGCTGCTCAATAGGAAAGAAGAGCAAACAGAGAAGGATGCAGGCAACGCAGAGGAGTTTGGTGGTTTCTTTTTTTAGCTTTAATCTTCATAAAAATCCAGATGTGATCAGATAGTTAATGAAATGGGAGGTGAGAAAACAGGCCAGAACAGAAGAGGTGGGATAAAGGAGCCTGTAGATGCATGGGATGTGTTCAGGGTGGGGGGTCTGGAAGCTCATGGGGATGCTGCATAGAACAGGAAGATGGGGCGGAGAGGAACAAACCTGGCCAGAAAAAGTGGAGAGATTATCAACCCATCATCAGAGTGATATCGGACCAAATCAGGGTGAATTATTAAATGGTTTATAAACACTAATACAATCAATTCACACCAAATAAGCCTCATGTCCTCTTTTCACAGGACTGATGGCCTGATGGAAAGGAAGAAGTGATGCTCTGAGGTGTATCAACACTTTGGGCTGCTCTGCATCTCCAAAGCGGACCACAGCCCCAGCATCAGCCCTGCTTGGGGGAAGTCTTATTCAGGCTGCAGGAATCAGTGTAAAACACTGCCACCAGGAGACAAGCCATGTCCTCCCCTTCCCCACACACTGCTCCGCTTCTCAAACACCCTCCCTTTCCTGGCACAAGTTTTCATCCACACCAGTGCTCCATGGGCTCTTGAATAGGTCTTTGATGTTGGCCATGTTTTCCAGGCAGTTGGTTCCCTGAACTGAGCCAGGACAGGGCTACCCAAACACTTGTGCCAGCGCGGGGGGTGTGAAGGACTAGGAATGAGCAGCTGGGGACGAGGCACCAGGCTATGTCTCCAGGAGGCACGCACGGATTATGGCAGCTTAACACATTCATCAAAATCCAGCCCCCTCGGGTGACTGTCAGACTGCAGGAGTGGTTCAAGAGAGGTTGTTGGGGATCTCTCCTGGATTTCTGGACTGTATTTTCCCTCCTGATGAAGGCGGTATGGCTCTAATGCACGAGTAACATCAGTGGATTTGGGCTTTATGGGGTTGCAAGCACTCAGGGTGTGAAATGCAGGTCTGGAGGAGATATTGGCTGCATGAATAGAGTGTGGGGAAGGCAGCACGGCCAGAGCAGGTCCCAGCTTTGTGTGTGGGTGTTGGGGGGTGCTGTGCGAGTCACAGGCTAAAGAGGAGTCTGCAGTGCCCAAAAGCAAAACTGGGCAAATCTAGACCTGGGCAGGTCTAATCCTGAAATCTTCCTGTTGTTCACTAAGTGCTGATTTCAGCAAGATTTGTTCATGTCTAGGAGTGAGGAAGGATCTGGTGCACCACTACGGAGTAGTAGGAAAGGACTTGAGAAGGCTTCTGCACTGTTGCAGGGCTTTGTGGTGAGAGGCCTGGTCTCCCAGAAGGTAACAAACACCTGATCATCCCCTTCGCAGAGGTGATCCCGTCCTGTGAGCAGCTCCTGTCTCATTGCATCAGTCTTCCTCTGAAGTCACATCCCGCATGGTAGGATGGAGTCAGACCTAGGCTGGGCTGCAACTCACAATGAGGCAATACCATGGAAATGGCATTGCCGGCTGATCGTGATGCCTGGTGCGTCAGCACTCAGAAAAGCCCCAGCTGCATGCAAAAATATTCCCTCCTCAGCAACTGGGAGTACCAACAGAGCCTCTCAGCTGGTGGAAATATCCTGCCCACCACATCTGTGATTAGGTGATGCGATTCAAGCCAAAGGCCATGTTGCTTCTGAGCCTGGTCATTGCTGCAGCACTGAGGGTTGGGAGGCTCTGCCCCAGCTGCGGGGTGGGATGGCCACTGCCCGGTGCAATGAGCATAAGTGAGCAGCCTTGGACTTCATCCATGCTCTTTGGCCTTGCTGATTTGAGCCCCCCCACAGGGACTTCACATTTCTCAGGTCTGGTCCTCTTCAGGAGCCATGGTCACAGCTGAGACATCCAGACATCCCTCTGTTATGGTGCCTGGCGCTGACCATACCAGGATCCTGTTTCTCCTCCTGCCCAGCAGCTCTGCCATCTCCCTGGTGTTCACCACCATGGTGCCGTCTCTGCCCAGGTCTCCTCTGATGGGCTCAGTGGAGTTGCATGTGGGGTCTGGTGCCACCAGGCTTGGCAAGAGGGTTTTGAAAGCCTAAGAGCAGGAACTAAACCAGAACTGAGTGCTTGGAAAAGGGCTTTGAGCTCCTCTTGGTTACCAGAGAGCTGAATCCAGCCCAAGAAATCTGAAGACCTCCAGCTTTGCAATTATCTTGCTGTGCATTTGAGCTTCTGTTGAGCTGAAATCAAACCTTTGATGGGGAAGAAAGGGAAGGCAAGACCTTTCCAGCAGCCATGGCAGAAGAGGCAGCTTCAACTGATGTGAGTGCAAGAAGCTTATTATCTCCAAAAAACTCTGGTGCGCTGGAAACCAGATGAGTGCTGGAGCTGGGGGGATTTATTTAAGGCAGGTATCTCTGGAGCTGGGGATCAGGTCACCATCTCTGTCCCCAGGCTGGGCAGTATGAGAACGGCTTCAGACTGGTGCCACAACCTAGGACTTGCCTCACCCCAGCAAAAAAAAAAAAAAAATCTAAGATGAAAAAGGAGGCACTTTCTTTTCACCTTGATGTCTCCAGTGCCTTCCTGATGTTGCCACAAGGCTGGCTGTGCTTGTCAGAGCTTCCCTGGGAAACAACCATTCATTTGATGCTTCTGCATTTGAGATCATTTGCACGACAAAAGATGAACTCAGATGGTTTGGGGGTTATGGCACCCTTGCGTGTTCCTGTCAGATGAAAATCCAGAGCAATTGCTAAAACCCAACCAGGAGAGAGGTCCTAGAATTGTGTGTACAGCAAACACTGCATTGCTGTAATTGAGGTATGAATTCTGACTGCCTGGGCTACTTCCACATCCCCAGCCCCTTAGCCTGAATGCTCCCACCAAGGACCAAGTCTCCATCAGCTCTTGGAGAGGACACTAAGCTGGAGGCAGGCCAGATTTAAGGGCCGCTTGCAGGAGTTCGCTGAGGGCTCTTCAGAGATAATGGGCTGGGTTAAACTTCAGTGCCCAAACTGAGGGGCCGGTCACCTCGAGGAGCCTGTTCCATGCACACAAGGTTTCAAATGGCTTCTTGGAAGGGATCATTTTCTTAAGGCTGAGGAAGTCCAACTGGAGTATGAAAATCTACTCTTGCATCCTTAGCAGAGCTCATCGCCAAAATATGAATCTCAGCATCTACTTCTGGCAAGGACTGATGTCTGGGCACATGTCGTGACCTGCTTCCAGCAAGGCTAGCCATGAAGTCTACCCACACCATCAGGGTATCCTCCCCCCTGCAGTACACAGCTCCAGCCAGGCAGACTTCATCTCCTCATCCTTAGACCTCTTGTTTACAGGTCAATCCCAGGGAGAATTTGGGGGACCGGGCTCAATCCAGTGATTAGGCAGGTCCCCAGCCAAGTGAGGGGCTGCAGGGCCTGGCAAGGATGCTCAAGGTGGCCAAATTGGATGTGTCTAAGTGAGTTGGTCATGGCAGGTGCCCTGGATAGTCCATGGAGAGAAGCAGGAGCTTCCAGAAGTTCATTCAGCCTTAAAGGATTAGATGTGTTATACCCTGGGAGTGCTTATTCTTCTCACTAGCTATAATGGGAGTCTGGGATGGCCTGACTGCATTGGAGACATCTCCATTCAACACATCTACCATGAATTTGGATAATGATCCTTAAATGTGCTCTCTGCAGACACAATCCAGATCCCAGCTTGAACTGAAACAGGCTAAGGGCAGTTTGTTGCCCCAAAACCCTTGGGAAGGCGTAGTTGCACCTGCCTTGGTGCAGACCTGTGAGCCTTCACTATTGTCTGGGAATGCATTTTTTGAGCAGTTTAGGCTGTGAAAAAGGGGAAGCAAACTATTCCTGAGAAAAATAAATGTCTGCTGCTGCTTTGCTTTTGTGTCCAGATGGGGACCTCTGTGTCCAGATGTCAGGGCCTGGGGACCAGCTCTTAAAGCTGGAGAATAGGCAACATTTGAAGGCTGGAAGCAGACCCACCCCTCCTCCTCCAGCTATTGCATCCTTCCCATTGCACAGCAAATGAATGAGCCCATTTTAACATGGTCCAATGGCTGCTGCTGCCATGGGGATGTCTGGACACTGAGTCATAGTTTGCTTCTTATTCCTGCTGCATCATCCTTATTTGTTGATTCATGGACCACTGTGCAAGAAAGAGCGAACTGTCCTTTTTGATCTCTTTTACTTCTAATAAAGATTTGCTCAACAAATGAGGTCTTAAAATGGAAACATCCCTGGATACCTGTGTTGAATTGATCTTCTCCAATCGGAAAGAGTATTCCCTTTTTCTCTTATTCGCCCAAATATCCAGGCTGCTGTTCTCTTGCACTGAGAGCTGGCAGCAAATACTCACCATCTCCTTGCTTCACTGCCACGCGCAGGCACCCTTCTTCTAAACAGGCTGAACCACACCAGCATGGGAACAAACAGCTGAAGCACCAGGGGTATCGGGGAGGTGTGGAATAACCCTTTCCAACAAAGCCTACACACCAATTTTATTAGTGGGTTCACCAGTCTACTTCCTTTTTGCAACCCAGCTAAGTGAGAACAGAGATAGCTTATTGCAAGAAAGAAATTGGACAAGTTACTGCTCTGATAGTGGAGCCTGATGCACACAGAAACCCACCGTAGCAGCCAGGGAAGCCAAAACCAACCTCTCCCACTGACACAGGCAGGAAAAGCAGGCAGCTCTGCTCAAAGAAACATGGAGAAGTGGGATTTCAGGAGGCACCGCAAAACTGATGGTGTAACCATGGTGTTGGGGGATGGCTAACCCCTAGTCTTGTGTGATTCAGGTCTTACAGAACGAAAAAACTAGGCAAAAAGTCAAACACAAAACACTGCATCCTGACTACTTATACACTTGCCTTTGGGGTGATGAGTTTTCAGGGGGTTGTTTTTTAACTGGAAACTTCTGTTTAATGGAGATTGAAGAGCCTCGCATAATCCCATTGCTCCAGGATGTCAGGCTTTAGAAGTCCCTATATAAACACACAGGGACTGACAGTGAAACCTTCACATAACAGGGAAATTTCCTGAAATGACACCACAATGCTGGTAAGGTTGGTGCTCCCAACTCACTCTCGTCTTCAGCATGTCACCTGCACTTGAAGTAAGCAATAGGCAGTGACTGCCCTGCAGGAGCCCCAAGGGCAAGTCCGGGACCAGGGCAAATGCTGGAAGCTGAGGCTACATGGCAAAAAGATTCTGACCCGGATGGCAGAGGCAGGCAAGGATTTCCTGTGGCTGCACAGCTGTCTGGTGGCAGAGCAGAGCTGCCCTGTGCCTTCCCATTAGCCCATGCTGTCTCTCAGGTGCCTGGAAATGACTAAGTGAATTTAAGCGTGTGCTAGTTTGCAAATAGGTGGAGTCTGGTTTTTGGAAACCACTTCTTAGCTCCTTCTCCTGCTGCTTCTTGCATCAGCCCCCAAGCCTGAGCCTCTTCCTCCCCCAAGCCACAACGTGGGAGGTGCACCCTGAAGGACCCTTTGGATTGGGGTGCAGGTACAGATGTTGGGACAAATCCCTGTCAGGGAACCCTGGGAGAGGGAAGACATCCACTCCACAGGGCAGAGTCCAGCCTGCCCAAGAGGTGCTGAGGTTCTCAGAGGAGATGGACATCTCCAACAGCCTTGGCTTTCTGGGAGTCAAGCTGAAATCTTGCTGTGCTGGATGACTCAGAGAGAAGGTAGTAGGGGAGCACAGTGGGGCGGGGGGGGCACCCAGCAGTGACTCAGGCTCCCTCACCCCTTCCCCCTTACACATCAGCACATTTATCCTGCGTTGCCATCAGCATCAACTGCATTCACACCGAAGGGACAGGCTGGGATAGGAACAGGGCAGAAGAAGGGTATGCTGTGCGGAAGAGCTGGACCCTTGCCCACCACCAGAAAGGCTGCCTGGAGTTATACCAGGGCAAGGAAACAGGCAGGACTGAGACTGCATCTGGGACTGCACACTTGTTTAATAAGTGCTCCCTCTCCTGGGCCGTGTCCACACTGTCCCAAAGAAAATTCAAGTGCTTTGGCAATCTGGGAGGTATCTCAGGCTGGACAGACTCGTGGAGCAGGGCAGGGACCTTCCCTCGGCTCCAGACGGTCCCAGTTCCACATAGGAACTGTTCCCCAACTCCAAGAAGCCCTGGGCACTCAATGAAGATACTGTGTTTTAACATCCCCATGCTGTCTGTGCCCACCAAGGTACGGCATCATGCTCTCCCTGGACAGAAGCTCACCTTCTCCCTTAAACCTGTCCTTTGGGGACCTAAGAGCTGAGGAAAGGTGCTGGGAAGAGATTTGGCCATTCACACTCATGCCAATACAGAGCCCAATGTGATTTAGAGGAATCAGCTGTCACCAAGGGCGTTTTGTACTGCGCTGGCTGCTTCTGAAGGCCAGAAGGGAAAGTCTGTGTCAGCTTTCCATCAGCCTTCAACTCCAGGGGCTTCAAAAGCAGAGGAGATTTAAAAGAAAAAAAATAAATAATGCAGTTTCCTTCAAAGAATAAAAAGGTGGGGGATGTACCTAAGGGATGAACAGAAAAGGTTTCTCCTGGGTAGCTATGACTCAGAAATGGCATTTTCTGTATTCTAATAAGGGATGTCAAGTCAGAGGTACTTTATTCATGGCAAGCTGATGCAGTTGCTATGGAGAGCATAATAGGAAGAAACTCTTTTAATGCATGGTGTATTGAGGAGGAAAGCGTTTGTCGAAGATAAAACCTCGGTGTGAGGATAAAAGTGGCAAATGGTGATTAGGAACATTAAAAAAAGAAAAAAGCTGTCTGCAAGCACTTTCACCAATGCTGTGAAATGCAGAGTCTGATCTCATCCTGCTCGGCTGCCCTCCAGGTGGGCAAAGGACCGAATCCCAGCTCAGGATTTCCCATCCACTGGACACCAGCCCAGGAGGGTCCAGCACTCCTGGAAGCAGGTCTGCTGACAGGGTCTGTTGATTTCGGAGCAGACAAGAGCCAGGAAAGCAGGTGGGTTTGGGTGACTCATGGGCTGGGTTCACCAGTCCTGCGGGGATAAGGATGCTACAAGACAGAGGAGGGAGGCAGTGCAGATGCCCAGAGCACCGTGGTGCTGCATGGTGGGTACCTGCATGTCACTATGTACTTAAAATTCAGGTCTCTGTGTTAGGCCAGCTACCAGCCTTTTCACATTCAGGGGAAAATACACACAACGTGTATTTTCAGACCCACTTGGTCACCCATGTCTTCCCCTCTCCACCCATCACAGCATTTCCTCTCCCTCCATCCCAAACCTTCCTCCTCCAAGCACTGCTTTCGCCTCCTCTTCCCCTACAAACCACAAGGGCTGAGATCACCTTTCATAGCTTAGGTTGTTCCTATGTCCCCAGGATAGTGGCTGTTTGGTGCTAGTCCGCCTTTTGATTCCTTAATAATTTTTCTGGTATAGACGCTCGACCCAAGTGTCCTCTCCACAGCAGACAGCTGTTCTGGGCAGAGCTGTGGCTGGGCAATGCAAGCACAAAGGGGTCTATCAGAGCCTGGATGCACTGGATATGACTGTTGGATAATATGTGAAAGGGATCATTCTCGCAAAGATTAAAGAGTCCAGAGAAACACTGGCGGGAGGGAACTTTGAGTGATACCCTGGCCCAGCCGTGTTGGGGACCGCCACAGAAAGCTATGAACACATACAAGCTTCATCAGTGCAAACATGGAGGAACTCAGAAAACAATGGCAGACCGGGGATCCCCAGTAAAGTCCCCAGACAGACCCAGCCATCCTGTCCAGGCTTTTCCTGGGGTTGTCCCAGGAGAAGCTCAGCCCCATGTACCACATGGGAAACCCATCAAGGTGAGTCCATGGGAGCCACTCTCCAGAGCACCTTCCCAACACCCTACCAGGCATCACTGGTACCCTGGCAACATCACCACATCTTCTGGACTTAACAGTCCTGTGCTCAGCCAGCTCACTGTCTCACACTGAAGATGACCCCCCTGAATAAAGTTTTGGGGACTCCTGGCCTCAGACAATGGCATCAGACTGGCTTGCTGCAGTGCACATATTTTATGCTAGTCATTATGCTTTGTGGTGATGACAAGGAGCAAATGTCACAAGGTGCTGTACAGACGGGGCACACAAAGATCTCCAATCCAAGCAGCTCTGCTGGCTGCTGAAACAGGGGGGGTGGAGGCAGGAGCAGAGGGAATCCATGAGATAACATTGGTGATGGCTAGTCTGTGGGATGCCACACAAGAAAGGCTGAGAGTAACACAAGCAGTCTGAGCTTGGCTCTCTGCTGTGCTAAGCCTGCAGCTCCCCACTGCCAGCCCAGGGCAAAAAGGATGCACAGGAAGGGGCTTTCCCTGGGCACAAGAGTATTGGGAGATCCCCAAAACTCCCTTGAGCCATCTAGCATTCGATTGACCCTCCTTGGACTCAGCCAAAACTTCTACTGATCAATAAAATAAAACCCAGTGGTGACTTCTCCTTCATTCATAAGCTTGCAGGCAGCAGTAGCTTTGCTCAGAGCGTTCAGCGTGGAAAGTGAGAATCCCACAGCTTTCTATAGGGGAAGGTAAAACCCCAGGGATTGTATTATGGGCTGCACTTTCTATCCTTGCTGTGGAAGGGCAGCATCTCCTCAGGAACAATGAAATACCGTGAAGCCAAAGGGACAGGGACAGCCCCTCGGTGTTATATGTGCCTAACAAGCAGGAAGGTAACTGATTACATCAGTTGCTCCCTGGAGCCCATCTGTCATTTGTGTGACAAAATGGCACATAATGGGGAATTCTCAGTCAGACTGGGAAGTCAGCCAGTGCTTCCCCTTGGAAATGTCTGTCTCCAATTATTCATAAAGATAATGAACTTTAATTGCTTGATGTGCTGATCCTGGTGCCCAGCACCTGCCTCAGACTGCTCTCCCCAAAATTGTAGGGTTTTTTTCATTTCAGACAGCACAGTTCAGCCAGGGGAGGACAAGGACACACACAGCTTTGCAGCTCTGCTTGTGTGAAAGAGCAGGTAACTGTTGCTTCCCAGAGAGAGTCTGCCCCAACTCCCAGCTCTGCAACAAGTATTTGAAATTCAGATGCACTGAGACCTTCTTGGTTGCTCATCCCATGGGTTCCCATGCTCTGCTGGGGACCAGCAGCTCCTCCAGCCCAGGGGATGCAAGGGTCGGCAGGACTTTTCCAGAGAGGATCCCTGCCTGCTTCTGGAAGGGCTGAGCCCCCTCACCTCACAGGCAGGCACAAGCCCAGCTCCCAGGCAAGACTTGTCCCACTCCTGGCCAAGACTTGTCCCTGATGAGGTCCAGAAACTGCTCCAGAAGACCAGGTTTAATCTGCCTGACCTGTCAGGATGGGAACAGCCCCATGATAACCTCAGGATGGACAGAGGGAAAGTCACCTGTCACTGATGGGACTGATTTGAACCTCAGTAAGAAAAGCCAGGCATATTCACTGCTTTGCCTTGGGTCATTTGTCTCTAAATGAAGCATCTCTCATATAATAAATGGTCCCTTCCTGGACCATACATCTTCTTGCTGTTTAAAGTGTCAGATGGATCTGGCAGACTTTCCCTGGCTCCTACTGGTTTATAATGAGCAAGGGGGTGACGTTTGCCTGAAAACAATTTCCCTGATGCAAGTTAGGGTTGTAACAGACATGAATACTTCTCCCTCCAGAGAGTCATACCCTTTTCCACCAAGCCAGGGGTGTTTCAGATTCAGTAGCTCACAGAAATGCTCTTGTATCTTGTCAGTGAGGAAGCCAGAGACTAACAGAAGCAAACACCAGAGGGTGAAATCTCCTGTGGAAGGAGCAGATCCCAAGGTCACCATCATCTGTAGGTTTTCCCCCACCCAGCCCATGAATACCAACACCTTATTCTGGGCAATTGACCTTGTTCAAATGCCTTGTTCTAGGGAAAAAATAAACTTTAAAAAAATCAGTTAATTTTAGCAAATGGTAGACCTCAGTCTCACACAGAGAGGGAACCATGGGCAGTAGAGTCATTAAGCATCCCTGACGTTGTGCCTCAGTTTAACTGCCTTTTCATCTGGTGTTTTGGGAGAGAAGGACCAAGCTCCTGCCCTGAACTCTGAGACAGTGGGATGCGGATGTCGGGGACACTGAAATACCTTGCCCAAGACAGCAGAGGTCACAGGACACAAGGGCTGATTTTTAGCAGAGGAAAAAACAGAGAAAATGAGAGTAAGAGAAAGAAATCTGCATTTGTTCAACTTTCCTTTAGTGCTGAAGAGTCCTGGTACCAGACACAGTCGTCAGTCCCCCTCACTGATGTGGGGGCATCACCCCGCTTCAGTTGCCCAGTAACCACCCCAGCATCTTCCAGCTGCCCATGGCAACTGTTCCATGCCAACTAACCAACAACCGGTGGCCACAGGCACAACCGAGGCAAGGAAGGTCCTGGGAAAGCAGAGGCAAGAGGCACCCAGGGGCTCATCCCCTGCCCGGCTGCCTCTCCCACGTACTGCCAAGCCCTCAGGCTTGCAGGGCAGCTCCTGGGCTGACTTGGGAGAGGACCAGTGCCAGGAGGACCTGAGCCCCCTGAGCCCTGCTGGTGGCTGGAGCGATGGCCACCATGGGCGACGAGGACCTGTTGGCCTATTTCCACACGCAATACAGGCGGAACCTCCTGCACTTGCTCAGGTGAGGGGGCTCCTTCACCCACCTCCATCCCCTCCATCCTCTTCTCCTGTCTCCTCCATCCCTCCTTCCCCCACCATGGCAAACTCCCATCCCTTATCTCCACACTTCAGTCCCCTCTTGTACCTCCCTGCCCCAGCCCTGTCCCTCCCTGTAACACCTCCTTGCTCTGTCAGTGGGATCCCCACTGAAGAGGGGTGGGGATGCCATACTGCCAGATGGGATCTGAGACTGTGTCCCAGGTGGGGTGACGGGGCAGAGCAACCCAACACCCTGCCAAGGTACTGGACCTAGTGTGTAACCTTAACGAAAACTTCTGTGGCAGGAAACTCAAACTGACAGAGGAGGACTCCCTGTCTCCATTTATTCGCCTCCAGGAGAAGAAGAAACAAGCCCAAATGATGCAAAAGGCTCTGGAGGTGAAGGAAGAGGTGAGAAAAATGGGAGGGTGCTGGGGCATGGTTGGGAAGGCTTGTGGTTTTTTGGAGGGCAGCAGTGGGAAGGTGACTGGCTCTGGGTGCAGGCAGCCATGTCACGCTTGTTCTGGTGCTGCCAGGCCTTCAGGGAGAGGATGAAAGTCATAACCTGCCGGTGGAGTGACCTCCACGCCAAGGAGGCTCAGCTGAAAACCTACATGGAGAAATCTGGGAGAATTTTAAAGGTACGCCTGCCCCTGATCAGCTCAGCTGACATGACCCTGAGCCACACCACCACCTCCTCCCCTCCGCTGGGGAGACATTCTTGGGCCACCACATCTGTCTAAGACTCCCTTGAGCCTGGAGTTGTGAAGAACAGGACTGGCAGGGTATGGGCTTTTGTACCACATATGTGGAAAGACCTGGTAGGACTTGGGTGGGAGAGAGCTTGTCCTGTACCAGTGTGATCTCCTGAGGGCCCCAAACATCCCCCAAGAAGGGTCTCAGCCTGTCCCCACTGTTGACACCCGGGTGTCTTCCAGGGACAAATACCAGTAGGTCTGAAAATCAGAGTGCCGTCCCAGGTGCCTGTCTCCAAGACTGAAGGGTCAATGCAAGAGGGATGGCCCTGTTAAACAGGGAGTGAAAATGCTCCCATGGGTGCTCCAGCACTGGTCTCTCCTCTGTGAAGGTATCTCCTCCCAGTGCTGTTGAGTGACCCAAACTCCATCTTCCCTTGCCTTCCTTTCCCTCTATGTGTGTGTGTGTGTGTGTGTGTGTGTGTGTTGATGGGGGAAACATCACCAGGAAAATGATAAGATGCGAATCCAAGCGCTGAAGAAAGCCAGCAAAGAGAGAGAGAGGAAGATACAAAAGGAGAGTGAGCTCTTGAGAGCTAAGAGGGAACTGGAAGCCCTGAGAAATAAGCACCAGAAACTCTCCAACAAAGTGCAGAAGTACTCCATTTTCAACAAATACCTGGAGGATGTGGTGAAGATCTCACAGGTGAGTTTGGACATGAGAGAGACTGACCATGGCCTCAAGGAAGGCCTTATGTGGGTGTTAAACCTAGAGGACATAAGGCAAGTCCAGGGAAATCATAACACTTGGTCAAACCCAGAGACCTCAGATAGGATGGGAACAAGTTCCCTGCAACCAATGTGAGCCAAGGGGACTGGAGTTAGGGAAGGAGAACCGGAAAAGGAGATGAAGGCTTGAGAAAACCAAAGAAAAACTGTTAGAAGGGGGAAAAGCACAGGGCTGAGGGGAATGGGGACCCCTTTGTGTCACTGTTTCATGTCACATTGATGGTTTGGGAGAATTGAAAAGCTGCCCAGGAATGGGAACTCAGGCAGTTGTCAAAAAAGCTGTGCCCTCTTTCAAGGTTGCCCAGGCATCACTCCATGCATCGTTCATACTCCTGCAGTCCCAGCTGCCCCCCTCCCATATCTAGGTGACATGGCACTGACAGTTGCAGTTGTGCTTTGTGTTTTATCGAAGCACTGCTCACCTGGGGAAGAGATGCAGTATCTCCCCTTGCTTATGTCAGTGACAGCTCTGGGACTAGCACAGTGGGATGTCATCATACAGGGAATGTGGCGATGCTCACAAATCAACTGGGGCAATAGCCTCGTCAAGAAGGGAAGATCTTTTAGCTGGGGGAGGTGTTGTCCCTGGTCAGGGCAGGGTGCCAAACAGCGTGAGACTTGCAATTGTGATGGGGGAAGGGCAAGGGGATTGCTAACACCAGGAGCCCTGTGCTGCAGTTTGAGGAGATCCAGGAAGTTATCTGGCGTTACAAGACACTGGTGAGGATGCACAAGGACCTGCTGCAGGCACAACTAGAGCACAAGGAAATGTCTGAGCAAGCCAAGGTGCTCCTGGACCAGTACACCGCACAGAAAGAAGCTGAGATCCTGCAGTACAAAAATGAACTGGTGCAGCTCCAACTACGTTTTGACCAGGCTCAAAGTGACGTCCTCCCCTGGGTAAGGAAATGTGGGGTGGGCAGGGGATGATCTCCAGGGCCTGGCTGTGTCAAGACCAGCTGATGGCTCATCCCTAAGCCATGGGGTCATGGCAAGGACCAGTAGCAGCCTTTGTGATTGGAGGAGATGCCTAATTGCATCTCTCCAAGGGGTTGTAGAATGAAGAATGACAGACCAAGTCTGGAGCAGTTACATCAGGGCTTAAAACAAGGTCCGTGTCTCATGGCCTCCGCTGTTCATGACTCAGGCCTCAGAGCGAAGCTGGTTTTGCTGATTTTTATTATTTGTTTTCATCCTTTGCACAGCATCTGCCCACCAGGTCTCACCCCTTCTCCTTCCTCCTCATCAGTCCAAAAGTGACCAGTGTGACGGTAAACTGGGCTGTAATGAGGTATATCAATGTGTAGCCAGTGCTCAGTATGCAGAAATGCCCTCAGCTCTGCTGGCCTCTGCTCCCTTTGCACCACTCTGAGAGGGGCTTGCCAAATTCCCTTATTGGGTACTCCAGGCTCCAGGAGTTGGATCCCATCAGGAAAAGCTGGAAAACACTTGGTCTTGGAGGATGGCAGTGAGATGTGCTACTCCTGGGGTACCAGCTAGCCCTGCTGTGGGGAGCGCAAATGGGACCTGCAGGGAGGACCTGCCAGAGTGAGGACTGCAGGAGCTGGCAGAGAGATGGGGAGGTTCCTGGGGCAGGGAGCAGCTGTGGTGGTTGCTGGATCTGCTTCCACACCAAGTTGAATGACCTCCAGCACAGCCCTGGGCAAGGATAGGTTCCTCCTAGCAAAACAGATGAGTGTGAAAGTTAGGGTCTCCAAGCCAGGGTCTCCAGTGCTGAAGCAGCATCTTTGCTGGAGCATGTCCCCATGCTGCATGTGTCCTCTCTTCTCAGGAGACTTGCTGGGCCGACATCCAGAACACAACTGCCAAGAAAACCCTGAAGCTAGGGACCATCAAGATGGCCATCTTCAACCTCTTCCAGTGCATGAGCACTCAGCTGAAAGCAAACCTGAATGTGCCAGTGGATGACAGCCACAGACAACTGAACATGGTAAAGCCAAGCCAGACCCTGCCCAGAAAGAGGAGCAGTAATGACTCTCAGCTGCCCAAAGGGAGGGGAGAGTCCAGAGAAATCAATGTGCTCAGCAGACACCTTCCTTTTCACTTGGGCTCTCTCTTGGGCAAGGGGAACGGGCAGAGGACAGCAGGCAAACCTGTCTCATCTGAGGAGGTGGAGGAGCTTGTGGGTCCCTGTGGGGGTAGAAGGAGTGGGAGCCAGGCAGGCTGGGGCAGGAGATGCGTATCAACCCATGGCTGAGGTTTGGTTTCATTCACTCTTGCCCTGAACTCAGACTCACGCACAAAAGCCTATTCTGGTGGTGCAGATCCAGCAAGGCAAATGCCTTATCCTCCTGCTCAGTTTGGTTGTTGAAATTGCCCTCCAGAAGGGCCAACAAGCTCCCCTCTGCCTCCTGTTCCCAGCCCTGCTCTGAGCTCTGCCGTCTCTCTTCCCCACCCTAGATTCAGCAGTTTATCCAAGACCTCACAGACATCTCTATGGAGGTGAAACGGAAGGACATGCAGAACCGCCAGTGAGCAGCTATACTTACGGAGCTACAAGGGATATACCAACATGACCTGCTCTGCCAGCAAAGGCTTAGAAGGGTGGGAAGGGAAAGAGGAGGACAGAGGGCCCTACAGATGTTGTAGGCTCCACTGTAGGTTACTCCAGTGAAGTTTCATACCTTTCTGGCTCTTCTGTCCTGCACAGTTGCTGACACCTTTTACACTATTAAAAATAACCAAATATTTTAAGGTGTCTCTTCATTTCCTGGGAGGATTGGAAACATCAGAGCAGCTCCGTCCCACAGCTTCACCCCAGGTGCCATTGGGGTGCCTTCTCTGGCAGATGGGACTCTGGTTGCAGGAAACAGTGTCCCAGCAAAGCACGAATGATAGGGAGAGCAGGCTGGGACAGGAATATAGTCTCAAATAGGGATTAGTACTCGTGTTCACATTTGGACCTCCCACTCAGCCTAAGCTCTGAGATATTTGAGAGGGATGTCACAACAGGGTGGGGGGACTGTGCTTTGGGAAAGCTTCAGAGATTTTCCACCACCACACTCAGCACATCTGTGTATGTGAATTTCTCTGCACAGCCATGTGCTACGTACTAAAACTCACCTTCCACTTCAAGCTGTTAGGGAAAGTGTGGAGAATGGATATAGGTGAAGGATGAACCAGCCAAAGCTATTGCACCAAGCATTTAGCTGTCCATCATGAGTGCTAACATGATGAATACAAAACAAGAGGACAAAAAATGGCTCTGGAGACACAGCGTGTGAGTTCACGTGAGGCTCAGAGTCTTTTGCGGAGGACCTTTTAACAGACCAAGGACCAATGACATAAGCTTACAGACTTTGAGGCAAGACACCATTGATCCCATGCTATTACTCCCTTCCCTCCAGTGGTTACTCCTGTCCTGAGCCAGTGGATTCAGCTAATGCATCCGCCAGAAAAGTCTGAGTCCAGTTGGTCCATGTTTATAATGCCTGGGGGCTGCTCAGGCACCTGACCTCTTCCTTCGAGAGTGAGGAAGGCAGAAATTAACCCCCTCCCTTCCCCAAATCTATGCTTTCATGAGTGACAAGGAAAACAGATGCACCCCAGAGCTGATGCTGGCTGTTTGTTTGGAAAGCAAAGGAAGGACAAGTTCAGGGCAGGAACACTTGGTACAAAGTCTGAACAGGGGATGCTCCTTTTGTGTCTGTGCAAGCTTGAATTAATAGGAATAAATGCAATTAGAAACACAGTACCTTATGTCAGGTCTCAGCAAGAAGTCATCCAGGAAACCCTATTTCCCTCAAGCCTCTGAGCTCAGACACACATTGGGCCATTGAAGCTTAGCAAGTTACTATCCATCAGCAGAAGATGACCCTGTGCAGTGTCCTCAGTGTGATGCCAATGCAGAAGAAAACCAGTAGTGGAAGTCTCCATTGCAGAGACAAGGACAATAATTGCTTCTCAGCTGCTATATGTGGAAGAAGAGCTCATTTCTTTCTGAAACCTTGACATGTAAATGCAGTGTGGGCCAAGATGTGCCCTGTGTTCTTCTGAATAGATCCCCAGAGCAGTGGGAGGTGAGTGGCAGTTTGCATTTCAGCTGGCAAGGAGAAGCAAAAGCTGTTGCAACTTTACGCAGCCACCATGTGCCTACACTTTAATGACTATATTATGTTCATTCTGTAAAGCAAGGATAATAACTGTCACGGAGGGGCAAGAGTGGGCTGCTCCTCAAGGGAAGGAGCTAAGGTGACAGCAAAGCAGGCAGGAGGATATCCTCTCTGACAGGATGCAGCCCCGTGGTATGCGAGCAAGAGCTGAGAGGTTCATGGCTGTTTCCAGTGATTCCCACACTAGTCTGCAGTGATGAGGCAGGTCCAAGTTGAAGCCAGAAAGTCAAGTCAGCAAGGCAAGGTGAGAAACAGCCAGGTGCAAGGCTGGGCACAGGCTTACCTGCAAGGCAAGGACCTAAGCATAAATGCAGCTCCAAGCAAAGCAGGAGAAGCTCCAGTGAAGGCTCCACACAGCTCCTTCTCATGCCTTATCTGTTTTTCCAGCAGTCTGATCCCAGGTTGCATGGCTGTCCCACACCAGGGCGGGCCTTGAGCGCAGGCAAGCAGACCCCTGGCAGGTTGGAAGGGGTCGCAGAGCCTGTAGGTGCACTGAGAGCCCTGGCATTAATACCTCCTTGCAGTGGGCTGGGAGCCCCACAGTGCTGACATTTGCCAAGAGCCATATTACTTTTGGCAGGAGCCCAGATTCATGTCCTACTGAAGTCACAATGAAACCAGTACTGTGGTTTGGGCTCTGCTCTGCTTGGTGTGTACGTACACAGTCTTTTCTCCAAGGACTGCAGGGTGCAAGGAAGAAAGGGATGCCCAGTCTGGGATTAGAAGCAGTGTAGAGGAGCCCAGGGTCACCCAGGGGGTTTCTTACCCATTGGCCATCCAGAAGGAGGGTTATTTAGTAGCCACATCAACAGAGTGGACCATGGCTTAGGGACAGGAACTGAGGGTTATGGGAAGATGCTCAGGGGTGTAAGAGGGATGGAGAAGAGATGGGGTAAGGGTAAATAGGAGGCTTTCCCTTGCTTTTTGTAAAGAACCTACATTGGGGCTGTGGATCTGCAGTGATTCCTTGCATGGGAAGAACTTCCCACAAATCCCAAAAGGCATACCCTTCCTACTGCCATGCCTGGGCCTCCTTCCCCAGCCAGCACACACCTTCTCGATGGGACACAGATATATTTCTTTTTGTTTTCATGGAGTGGTCCAGTGCTCAGCCCCAGGACTGGGCCTCATGAGGAGCATGTCACCTCCTCAGACAGCAGCTTTCTGTGCCAGGGCTGGATCTGAGAGTCCTCACCCCACAGGCAGCAGCATCTTCAGATGCTGGCCTTCCTTTCCCTTCTGTGAGACCAAATACACAAAAGCAGAAGAGAGAGAATAAAACAAGCAGGAGAGAGTGAACCTTGCTGAGGCCCTCAGGGGTCCCAGAGGCTGGTAAATGTCTCGTAGAGGCACCAGTGATGTTACCAAGAGCTGCTGCCTGCACTGGAAAAGTCAACTCATGACTCATCCAAGCAGAGACGATGTTGTGCATTTGTGCCCTTGCATCTTGTCTCGGCAGTGACATATCCAAAGGGACCAGGAGCATTTACACCCATCCTGAGAGGTGACTCAGCTGTCCCTTCTCCTTCCACCCACAGCCACCCCCTCACCCACTTTGATGCATCTCACTGGTGGCAGCTGACAGGAGCTTATGGGAGAGGAGCAGCTCTGCCCAGCCTCTGAGGAAGACTGGGGGCTGCAGCTCTGAGCCTGCCACTCTGTGAGTGATGGTCTGAGGACATGGATGTCTCTAGGCTGGACTTATGGAGAGGACAGACTGATAGGTCAGGTTTCCTGAAGTCCTTTTGGACACTGAGTTCAGAGACTTGGCTCTTATCTGGATGCCTGAGCTGAGCTCTTCTGAGGAACCTTCAGCACGGGATGACGAGACACATTGGTCCAACCAGGCCCTTTCTGATGTGTTTCAATGTATTTTCTTCCTTTAATTCAGCAGACTGGGCCTGGCAGTGTCTGTCTCAGCCAGTACATCACACTCAGCGTGTCCCTTATAGCTCTACTCAAAGCCAAAATGAAGACCTGCGCTCCTGACTGGTCCTGATGTCCTGTCTGCTTCTGCTCAGCCCCAGCAGCCCTCACCATCCTGAACATGAAGCTGCAGCACATGTGGATGCTGCTCTGCAGCATCATTTGCTGGACCTGCTTGGTTTTGTGGCCCTATCCATGCCCCCACACAGTGAAATGTCTGGTTTTAGAAAGTCAGAGACCAGCAATTGAAACTTGAGGGCAGATTTTGCCTTTTCTTATGCGCCATTCATGCTGCACCAGCAGAGCAAAGATAGCAGATTGCCCCCAGTGCAAAGTCCTTACCCAGGCAGGAGTAAGCCATACTCAAGTCCCAAATTGCCAGGAGGCATTGCAACTAACTCTTCTTCCTCCATAGAGCTGAACAGATGGCATTGCTCCTCAGATGCAACACTGTGACCTTCTGACCAGCTGAGCAAGCTTTTGAAAAAGAGACAATGCCAGGCTGTCCACCACAGAGATCGCAGACAAGCTAGTGGAGGGAGAAACCAGGAGCCCAAGGATCTGTACCTGTGGGAACAACAGGAGAAGGGAGTTATCCCCAGAGACCTGCCAGATGTCTTTGTCACGAGCAGGGTGGTGGGACAAAGCTGTGTCTAACACCAGCCTGGATTAGATCCAGCCAAGCTGCTGGAAGGACAGAGAGGGGTGACACAGAAGAGATGCTGTCTCTGGCCTTCTCCCAGGTGGGAAGGCATGAAAGAAGGTATTTCCTTGACTGCTCCAGAGGAGCTTTGATTCCTGTCTGAGCCATGTCTAGTGGTCTTCATAGCCAGCAGCACATTCAAAGAGATGTGACCACCACAACAGCATTTTTTGACTTCCCAGCTCAAATGATTCAGTGTCCTTGTACAGGTGAGTCTACTGGAGAGGGTCTGGCCAGCTTATGAAGTACAGGTTGTGACCTGGATGGCTACAAGATATCTAAATAACCCAAGTTCCTCACCTCTCTCCACATGACTAGGAGCCCCTAAAGATGCTTCTTCAAGAAGCCTTGGCAAGAGGTGGTGCCATGGGGTTAAGGGGACAAGGTGGTACCCCACGTGTGCACTGACACTGTCATGACTGGGGTGAAGGGATTCTTGAAAGGATCCTTCCAGGCTTGCTTGGAAGGGGAACCAGGGCATATAAGGGTGTCAGGGACAGACACTGGCTGCTCCAGCCTATGAAACTCGTTTCATCCTTCCTCTTCCCTTTCCCTGGGGAGCTGGAAAGGAAGGAAACCCTCTCATCTAAGCTAAGGCAAAGCCAGCCAAGGATCCCCAGCCTAGCAGAAAGACAAGCTCTGCTCTCATCACTTGGGAGATGCCAGAAGATGCCAAACTGGAGCTGTGCTGGTGCTGGAGTCCTGCTCCAGAGAGGGGACTGTCAGGCTTGCCAGGGTTTCCTGGGCCATCCACCATGCTCCCCTTCTCCTGCCTGTTGGAGCCATCCTGCTGGCTCAGCGACCTCAGCACCAGCAGAGGAGATAGCAGGACCCACTGCCCGAGCACAGTGTGCTGAGCATCGCAAAGATGCAGTTCCTACCAGCTCTATTAGCTTTCTTGGGCAAAGTGAAACCAATGTGATTCATAATGCTGTGGGATATGGAAGCAAAGACTAAAATTACCTAACAGGTATCAGGGTTTCAGTTCTGTGATGCTGTGTATAATAAACAAGGTTTTTTATGTTATCAGCCTGCCTTATCCTTGGGGAATTGCAGGGTTTGGATTTGTTTGCATTGCATTTTGGGGGTTTGGGTGGGTTTTTGGTAAGATTCATTTCTTTTGGCACACAGAAGACATGATTAAAGTATTGGCTAAATCTGCAGTCTGTTTTGCCTCTTGCTGATGGAAAATCCCTAGCACATTGAGATGTTGTTATTGGTTTAATCTGGACTCTGTCAACATTTCCTTTGGAGCAGCCTGCTATTCCATCCATGTGGGCATGAGCTAGCAACACTGGCACTCACTGCTGCGCTCTGCTCTGCGGGGCAGCTCTGCCCCAGCACTGATGGTGGGATTCCCACTGGAGGGGCTTGTGCCCCAGAGCAACCAGATGCAGAGAGGCCACCATGCAGTCCAAGTGACAGGGACATGCTCTGACAGAGCATGGCTGTATGGAAAGGCACTGTCAGCTCCAGATCCCTTAGGATGCTCTTACCTGGGGACCTGCTACCTCACCTCTTAGGCACTCTGCAAGGAGGCATGGGGACAACCCTGTGCTAGTACTGACTACTGTCTTCAGCAGTGACTTCAGAAGACATTGCTGGCTTCTTAACCCTATGATTAGCACTTATCCAGGACTTTGCATGCCAAGCACTATTGAGTGCCAAATGGCAAAGACATGGAAGTCATTAAACCCGAATTAGAGCATTGTTTTTGCACATGCAGTTTCCAGCCACCTGATCCAAGAGACGATGTGGGTGCCAGAGCTTCCTGGTCCCCTCTCAGCAGTCGCTGGCATAAAAGCACATCACATCTGTGAGTGACTGCAAGCTTCCCTGGTCCTACACAACTGATGAGACACAGCGAAGCACAGGCCCTGTCCTGCCTCTCTGCTCCTACTCAGCCCATCTCCCACCGCTTCATCTTCTCCAGCATGTCCACCATGAGGTGTTTCTCCTATGTTTTTTAATCACTCGTCCCAAGGACAGGAAACACCACAAACTGAGACCTCAGAGTTTGCAGGCCTGCCAGTCCTGCTCCTCCTCCTGAGAGTACCTGGGGGGTGGGTTAGAGGAGGGGAAGCATCAGGGGGCCAAGAGAAGAGATGGTGCACCCAGACCCCCTTCAGTGCTCCATGGAGCAGAGTGCCACATAGAGAAGACATTTGATGTTCCACAACCCCTCTATAAATGATACCGTTGAGGCTTGGTGAGGACAGAAGGTTGTTATCAGTGAACAAATATATCAAAAGAGTTCAGGGCTCTGAGCATTAAAGGATATTTACTTACTGCCAGGGAGGCAGTTTCTTGCCTTTCCAAAGATTTTTCAGCCTGGCCCAGAAGTGAAATATTAGGTCAAGAGCCAGAAATGGAAGGGTTAGATATCTTGCTGCAGCAGCAGGATCTGCTCTGTACTCCTGCAATACCAGGGAACTCCAAAGTCCAGTCTGACTTTTCAGGATCTTGTTTCTGTTCCACTTCAACCACCCTGAGAGATGTCTCTGCAAAGGTCCCAGGTGGGGAAAATATCTACGAACCAATCTTCCAACAGACATTTATTTGTTTGGGTTGAAATCAATGTACATGAAACAGTGTCGCTCCCGTGTGCTGCGCACCTTTGCCATCAATTAAAATACAGGCCAAATAGCATCGTATGACAAGGACAGCAGCCTGTCTCCTTCTCCATGACCAGCCACACAAACACAGCCAGTAAACACAGAACAAAACAGGCCAGGACCTTGCCCATCTCCCACCAGCCACCCTCCTGCCTGCCCAAGCTCTGCTCAGAAGCTGAAGTCTGGGTCTTGGGGTCTTGCAGGGTGGAGGTAGGGATGAATTAGGGGAACAAGTTTTGAATCAAGGGCTCTTCCTTACTTTTGGCTCCCTCTCGGTCCAACCAAACAAACTGGCTTAGTTAGTCACCCTTCCCAAGAAGACCCTGGGGAAGGCAAGGACAGTGAGGGGGCCTTCTGGGTCTTGAGCCTTTGGTCTGTGTGATCAAAGCAAACACCTGTATCGCACCACGTGCGTGACTGCAGAGTGACCAAACCAAGCAGCCACTGGACAGTTTCTGGAAGAGCAGGGAATGAGTCACCCAATCTGTCCCATCAACTCCAGGATGGATGCTACCAATGGTGGCCTGTCACCCCTGCTTGAACATCAGCCCCAGCTGTGTACTGCACCTCACTCCATTACACAGGGTTGGCAAGGCAGAGAGGAGCTCTCTGTGGCCTAATGTGCCCCTGTGATCTACAGGGTGCTCCCTCCAGCCCACACTGAAGTCTCCCCCGAGCAAGAAGAGCACCAAGAACTCGCAGGTGGGTTGTAGGATGCTGCAGGACATTAACAATAAGCAGCACAAAGAGCGCTGACACCTGACTGAGACCACTGAAGTCAACTCAGAGCTGACACGAACAAAAGCGAGGTCAAGTTTGCTAGAAGTGACCAGGTGTCGTGGGCCCATTCAGGCCTTGCACCCTGGTCTGTGGGGGTGCAGAGGGACTGGTTTAGTCTGTGGACTTTTCTGGCTGCTGGTAAGATCCATATGGGGAGGAGATTGCTCAGGAAGGACAAGTGAGTGGAAACACCCTTGCAAAGGTTAGAGAACAGGTTCCCACAGACTGGGTTTTCTGGCAGTGCTGATAAAGAAATGCAGGAGGAACTTGGACCCGCTTATGGCATTGCACTAGCAAGGATCCCACCTGCACTGTGTTTTATAAGAATGAATGTGCTATTAGGTGCAATGGAAAGAGCCAAATGGGTTGCAGCCCTCTCACTGGCATGGGCATGTTGGACAGTGACCCATGCAGGAACACTGTCTCAAGACCATACAGCAAGCTGCAGCAGGATTGAGCTGGAGGAATCAGCATTTTGGCCAGAGGGCAGCCAGAGCTCTTGGGCAGCCACCCAAATGGGAGGCCACCCCAGGACACCCGGTGAAGCCATAGCAGCCTACAGGGCAGGAAGGCAGGCAGGGCAGGAGATGTGAGAGGCCTTCACACTCAGCAAGAAAGAGAGCCCTGTCCTGCCATGATGGGCATTAGCACCTCTGGCTGTGCCACCTCAGCATGAGTGGATGCTCAGAAGGGACAACAGGAACTGAGACATTGGGTGACCTCAAGGTGCATGAGTCTTTTGCACAGGACTTTATGTCCAGCTCATGGTGCCAAGCCCAGAGGCACTGGCTGGGGCACTAGAGGGCAGGACTGAATGCCCTCTTGGCAGTGAGAATGTCTCTCACCTGCTGTCTCCACCTTCACCTGCCACTTTTCCAGTCTCCTGTTTGGTTTTCATTTCCTTCTGCATGTTGCCCTGTTCTGAATTTTTCTCCTTTTCTCTTTTGCTCTAATCACCTTTTTCTTGGAGCTGAAAACTGAAACCAGTAATAGTGAGGTGGGGAAAGCAACTCATCTGCCCATAGTTCAGCACACCACATCTGTGCTCAGGTGATAACTTCACAAGAATTAGCCCTTCATTCAGCTGGCTCTGGGGACTGCGCTTCACACTCTGCTTTTCACACACCCAGAGCCATAGAGCACCTTGCAATAAAAACAATGCAAACATAACAAAACCCAGACCAGAGACATTCCCCACCAAGAGTCCTCAGGAATCATCCCACAGAGACTCACAAGGTGCTACAAGGCTAAGGATGAGACATCATCTATGGCCACAGCATGTCTTGGATGGTGGAGCACAATGTTCTCCAAACATGAGCTCCCAGTGCTTTTTTTATTACTCTGTCCAGGTGAAGGACTGCACCAGTCCTCTTTGTCATGGACTCGCTTGCCGCTGCTGCACACACCTCTTCCAAGCTGAGCTCGGGTGGAATTCGGTGTTTGTTGATGTCATGGAGGAGACAACCGTTGACATGGCACCAAGGACGTATGCCATCATTCAAGCTTGTGCACCAGCCTGCTTGGGAAGTCTCTTCGGTGGTGGTGCTGCAGTGGGAAGCATGAACAATGACGGGAAGTTGAAACTCTCAGAGGAGAGCAGCTTGTGGACTCTGGCTGGAGACCTGGGGAGGACAGGCAAGAGATAGGAAACCATGGGATCGCCTGGATGCCTCCCTTCTCCAATGGCTAGAGAGCCAACCTTGCTTCATAGAGCGCCTAGTGCCAATGAGACTAACTCCTGAGTGTCAGACCACCTGCCACAACTGAAGTCTCTAGCAATATTAAGGATGAGATGTATCCTCCCACAGAGACTACAACCCACCAGACCTCCATTACCATCATCTTCCTCTAGTGCTTGTCACACATGCTGTCAGTTGGGATCTAGCTCTCAGCTTTGGCCATGCTCATCATCTACTGGGTGAAACCCAGGCATGGAGGAAGGTGGGAGCTCAGTGGGTGGGTGGTTTCACCTCCTTGCCAGCTGCCCTGTGATGAGCTGTAAGGTCTGGCCTCAGATTTGTGGTACTGGAGCACAGAATTTCATTTCAATGGTATTAAAGCACATTCTTACGGACATAACTTCATCTCAGCTGTGACTTGCTTCACCTGTGTCCTCACCACACTCTGGCAGGAGTGAGTGCTGCTCACCAGCTATCACCAGTTCAGCCTTTCCTCCATCTCACACCAAGCTGTTTAGGCCTTGCTTAACTTGTCTGCACCCCACAAACACCAATTTTGGCAGCATGTGCTGTGGAGCAGCATCATGCATAGGCATAAGAGTAGGGAGGCAGCTTGAGCCAGGCAGAGCTGGTCCAGTGGGAAACCAGCCACCCACCTCTGTGAGCCAGGTCGCTTCAGCCTTCTCCTGAGATAAGGTAGGGAAGTCCATACCAGGCTGCACTGGCAAGAAGCACCTCTCTATGGGTCTGCCACTCCCTGAGACTTCTACAAAGTGACAATGTTTAGAATGAGTTTATGTCCTGAACCACTGACAAATGGACAGGGACTGTCTGGTTGCCCCTCAGCAGCCAGAGGATAGTCCTGTACAACTGACATCAGCCTGGCCCTTAGTAAGCTCTGTTTCAAGAATAATGGGTGCATCACTTTTAGGTTGGGCACCTGTGGCTGTCAGCAGATGCCAGTGATTTAACTGCAACCTGCTGAAAAGGAGCAGGTGGGAGAAGGCACTTGAGAAGGCATGTGAGGACCCTCAAGGACAGAAAGGCCTGGTGGCTTCTTAGGTTTTCAGAGAAGATATTACGAGAAGACAAAGGCATTGGTGGTGTAACTCCATGAACACCAGGTGTGCACAGCAGTGGTATATTTGACAAACAGCTCCCTCTGTATGTGCTTACAAAGAGATGCTTTGGTACCTGCAGTGTGCCTGGCCCCTCTCCTCCCTGCCCTCCATCTCTCTTCCCCCTCCACCCAACTCCCTCCGTCTCCTTGTTGTCCTCCCAGCCATGACCACCGCCGTTTCCCTTCCAGCCCCTCTCTCAGGACTCAGCGGGACTCCAGCACTTTTCCCCGATGGCAGCCCCTCCAGAACAGGGCTGCAGCCTGGTGGTCCCTCATGCCCCACGCCTGCAACATCGGGAGCTGTGCGTGTCCCAGATGTTGACGCTTACCCACCCCGTCCAGGCACTTGGCCGTTTTGTCTCACCAAGGAAGCCCCTCTTGCCCAGCCCAGCTTCCTGGGACGTGTACACTACCATGGTCATGTCCTGTGCAGAGGAGCTGGGGGCTGGCCTACATGATGGAGCAGGTGAAGCCACAGCACTCCTTGAGCAGGGTGAGGCCCGTTTTGGTCATGTATGGTGTGGAGGTTTGCTGTCCCCTGGAAGTCATTTTCTTCTCTTTGACAGGAGCTACGGAAAGAGGAATTGGTGTCTGCCTGGTGATAAGGGCACAGGCCTATCGCTTCTTCTTAGAGCTCCTTTCAGGGCTAGGATGCTGACCCTCCTCAGACCCACAGCTGGGCATGAGCTCCTGCATCCAGGGGGCACATCACCATGTGTGCTTCTTGGGTGTCCACAGGCAGGACACAGGCATAGGCACCGGGACCCTGGGCTGGAAATGCCTCCTACTGCACTGGGGAGGTGTTCCTCCAGCAATGATGGAGGCACAGGGGACGACAGTGGCTTGCCATCAGAGGCCATGAAGAAAGGAGGACTGGATGGATACCACAACTTGTGACCTTAGGTGATGGTGTGATGAAATGAAAGGAGCTGGTTGGAAAGCATCAGATGAAGTACATCAGCCGTAAAAGGACACCTACCCATCCCCATTCTCATAGGACATGGTGGCTGGGAAATGCCAGGAGGGAAATGGAAGCATAACATCTCTACCAATTTGGGATGTTTCCACAATGTGAGCTCAAGCACTAGCATCCCCCAGTTGCCATATCCCCACACCCTCCTCCAGCAACAGATGGCCTCCAGGTAAGCTAGCACCATGCAAAGCAATGAAATCTTGGAGACAGAGTGCTTAGGAAAGGGGAGAAACTGCCAGTGAGGTTCAATGCAAGGAATAAAACTCATCAACCACCTACTTGCTTTCTGGAGGTAGCTTTTGGAGAGCTTACTTTGCAGGAACTCTGCCATTTCCTTGTCTTCTTCCCTTTCCCTGTGACAAAGAGATTGGTTACCACTCAGGAAAGGAACAGCAAGGCATCCAGGAGCATCTGGCAAGGCATGATACAGATCAGAGGACAGACTGCACTGTCCTCAGTGCAAGGAATAAATTGCACCCAGCTACCTGAGCCTCTCAAACTCCACATCATCCACCAGAAAATCCCGCGTTTCCACCAGCTTGTGTATCTGCTGTACCAGCTCCTCTTCCTTCTGCTTCTCCTCGTTGGACTTCTCATTCTCTGCAGCACAGGGAACACATTTAATACACCAACAGGGGCCATCCTGCTCATAAGCAGATATAAGAGCGGGGGTAAAAGCCAACCCAAAGTAAGCAACTGGATCCAGATACAGGCTGCTAAATAAACAGCAACCTCATCCCAAACCACCCTGGCTAGGAGGAGACAGGTCTGGTGTCATCAACTTTGAATTTTTAGCTTCTCCCCAAAATTTTCATGGGGCTGAGCACTGCAAGATGCAACTGTGAGCTTTGCAGAGCAGAGAAAGGGCTCCTCAACAAGGTGACCTCTCTGGTGGGAGACGACCATGGCTCCCCTGGGACCTTCATCTGCACTGCTGAAGAGGATGGGCAGCGGGTCTCAATGACCTCAGAAGTGTCAGACTCAGATGTCAACCTTCAGCCAGGATGTGCTTAACCCACATTTCCCATGCCAGCACACCCAACCCGTCTCAGCTTGGTCCTGAGCTGGGTAGGGGTCCAGAGACCTCTGAGCCAGGTCCTCCATGTGGCTGAGAAACCAGCCGGGGATTCAGGTGTATAGGGAATTATCAAAAATGCCCAGATGCCTTGGGAACACCTCATACCGCCATTTATCCCATATATACAGCGACCTGAAAACCAATACAATCCACTGGTTTTGTAGCCTTATTCCCTTGCTGAACACTGTCCCAGTGATCTCACTCTCTACATCTGACCTTTCAAACCACTGTCAGCCCCATTCCCACCCCAGCAACAAGGATGACCACAAGTGTCTGCCAGGAAATTTTGAATTTGTTAGCCTTGGTTGTCACTTGAACCCCCAGACTGACCTACCTTGAGCACGGTGGGACTCACTTGTGGCACATATCTTTGGGCAGTGAGTTAGTGAAGACCTGGAAAACTCTCACATCACTATGAAGTCATGTCCTATATAAATTGGTACATAATGGTAAGTGGGATACATGAAGATGGTAGAGATAGGGCTAAGGAGTTTTAAATAGAAACGGAGAGCTACCTTAGGTAGAAACTATGACTGTCTGTGCTGCAGCTATTTAATACCGTTTCTGAATTCAGCAGCCAGCTCCAAAATCAATCCAACACAGGATGGATCAATCTGCAGTCTTCCTTCAGCTAAATAAAAATGCAGCGAAATTCACAGCATGGAGCAAACCTTGTAGGCTGGGTCTCAGCAGTTACCTAAACTATGTATTGATTTGTAGTTTAAAGACTGCTATATATTGATCGGAGGTACTGCTGCAGGGGTCTGAGTAGGAGGAACTTCTCATAATCATCATGTTGTTAGAAACATCCCCAGCAAACAAAGGTTTCTCCTACAATTGTGATCTGGTGCAGGGAGTAAGCTCAAGCTTCCTGGCAGAGAAAGCTGATCTGGACTGAGGTCTGGGCCACAGCTGCTGATTTTCTACCATGAAGAGTTAATGCAAAGTCGCCTGGCAGTGGGCACTGTCTCTGTGCAGCAGCTCCAACCTGCCTGATGGGAATAGGAGCACTTTACAGTGTCATTTGGATGCCATACAAATTGGAAACATCAGGCTGTACACAAACATACCAGCTATTTGCAGTTAATTAACAATCTGCATTCCTGAGTTAGAGCATGTCAGAGTTAACATACCCACTGTATAAACACTGCACCTTTTTTACGGCCTTGCTGATGTCAGAGTCCATCATGACTACGACATCTCTCTGAATTACTAAAGGAGCCTTGGTCTGGTGAGATTTCAAGCCACAGGTCTGACTGAGCTCTGAGTAAGCACTGACGTGTTTGAATCTTTATCCGAACCAAAGTTCAATGACCATTTTTACGAATGATCTGCTTTGATAGTCTCGCAAGACCAGTGATTTGCAGGATTTTTCCAGCACAGTCTGATTTGAGTCAAGTTATAAAGAAGACAAAAAGAGCATCCCTGATGCAAGCAGCATTTCTACTCTCAGCTGAATCTGGGAATGCTGAAAAGGATAGAAATGAAAGACCAAAGCAGATGAAGGAAAGCCAGCTAGATTTCTCCAGCTTCAGAACAGGTCAAGTTATCTCTGGTCCTGAGCCACTGTCTAGGTCAAGTCTTGTTTTAGGAACTAGAAGGTGTTTGAATTAAAAGTCCACATGAGATTCAGGTCTATGTTTTGCAAGCAACTCCCGTTTTAATGGCAGAACCCTCCCCTTCCCTGTCTGGATGCAGCCAGGTTGTATTAAACTGATCAAGACTTGCATATTAAGCAGAAGTTGGGCTCTCACTGCATGCTGAGGATTCACAAGCACACACAGCATAGTGACACTATACGGCATTAGAAAGGGTCAAGGCTTCTTGCCACTCTTGACTTTGAGATAACCTTGGGTACAGAACTGATGAGCTGAGCTGCTGCTCTGGGAAACAGATGTGCACAGCTGGTCCCTTGTCTGCATCCAGGCATTGCCCCCTGCTACACACTCATTGGTCTCAGTGAGTGCACCATCTTCAGAGATACTTGCAGTGGAAATAACTGAGGTCCAAATCTTAATGCCTGGGTGGGTACAAATAAGCAGGGATATGTCTCCCATCTGGTTCTGAAAACACACATAAAGTCGTCACTGGGAGGTGAGTGAGGATGTCCTAGGAGGAGGCATAGCCTTATGAACAGTGATGGACACAGCCTGTGGGGAAGCATTTCTTGCTCATTCAAACCCTGGGTGTGTGCTTTCATTTGAATACTTTGGCTGAGGGGGCTCCTTTAGAGAAACAAGGTTTGGCCTTTCCTGGGCTGTGAAGGGACAAGGGTGCCTCTGGCTGTGACAGGGAGGGTCACTGGTCATGGCAAGGGGGGATGACAAAAGCAGCATTTCCTCCCAGCTGAAGTCTTCACATATGTTGCCCTGGACTGTTTGCCTCTTTTCAACATCCTGAATGATGAATTCACCTAAATCAGGGACATCACCAAGCCCTTTTGGCATGACGTTCCCCTAGCACCCATCCTACCCTGGCTGCAACCAGAAATCCTTCCCTGGCTGCTGCTGCCATCCGCCCCATCACTGACCCACAGTTCTGACATGGCCACAGCAAGAATTCATTGCTTTTCACGTACTTGAGGCCTTTGAAGGCATCTCCCCTCCTGCTCCCTCCAACGGGCCCCTCCATGGTGTGGTCTGCCAATGTCCCCTGCTTGTCCTGTCCACTCATTTGGGGATCCTCCTCAGTGTACGTGGCAGGTCCCACTGTGTCAGCATTCATTGCCACCCCACTCAACTCCTGTCCTCCTCCTATACCAGACCGATGCTCTTCCTCGCAGGACTCATGTTTTTTTCTCCTTTTCTCTTTCCTCTGCCCTTCAGCCCAGGCCTGGACAAGGACTCCCTGGCAGTACTGCAAGCAGCAAAACTCCCAAGAAATATCTCAGGTCAGACTCAGGGAGCCACATTTCTTGATGCTCACGCACTGCCTGCAGCAGCAGTGTCTCTGGGAGCATGCTGGGGTGGGAGCCATTCAAGAGCTTCTGGTATTTCATGGAAACCTTTCTGCTGATTGCAGCAGCAGGGTGCAGCTCTCTGAAGCTTTACAAAGCCTTACCTGGAAGAGCTATGAGTTTTTGAAGCTCCTTTTTCAGCCGGCTGATTTCCTTACAAAGCTGAATGTCATCCATCCTGCAGAGAAACAAATGAAACCACTGAAGGAAAGACTGGGAAAGGAAAGGTTCAAAACCTCCAGAGCAACACCTAACCAACACTGAAAGGTGATGTGCTCAGTGCCTGCAGCAGGGAGCACAGATTTACCTGCCTTCCCACAGGAAATGGCAGCCCACTTCATCTCAGAGCTTTTGTTGGAGCTACATGGGTTGTGTCACTGGTTGTTGGCAAAGAAAGTTTCATCACTCTAATGACAATGAAGCCTTATTAAAACCTGGCACATCCACTATGCAATAGCAGCTGTGTTTCTCCTCCTCCAAAACAATAATCTCCAAACAGTAAAATCCAAAAACGAATGGAAGCTGCTGCCACATAAAAACATCTCACGTATTTATACTGCCTTTCTGCAGAATTTAAAAAAGGTAGAAAAATGAAACACAACAGAGGGGGGAAATGTGCAAACTTTGCAGGTGTCCGCTGAGAAACAAGGTCATTTCAACAGGAGAAAAGGAGCCTGCTGAAGCCACAGGCAATTAAATAATCTCTGGCTCAAACCATAACATAGCAGCAAGATACTGATCAGGATGGGCTCAACTCAAATGTCAGCAGTAGCTGCTGATGGAGCAGATGGGGGATGCACGGCCCTGTCCGTGCTGGAGGCAGTTTGATGATGTCTCAGAAGCACCACAGACACTCAGCCCCCTCCATGGAGGCACCAGCTCAAGTGCTGCTCACTGCTCACTAGGGCTGGCAGAGAAGACTTAGCCTAATTTATTTATTGATTTATTTAAAAAAATCGCATGCCTATGCCCTCGCTAAAGCTGTGCTTGGACAAGACTGAGGAATGATGGTGTCTGGCCATGATGAGTATCAGTGGTTCAGTTTAAAGAGTTTTAGGCACTCACCCATGGTGAGGGGAACCCCAAGAGCAGACAGTGCTCATGGCTGAGACCTCTCTCCACCACGAACCAAGCCATCCTTGAGGATCTCCCCTGGGTAGGTGGCACTACAGAAGATGAGACAAGTCACGACTCCAATAACCCTCAGTGCTGCCTCCGGTCTGTGTGCCGTGCTCCCCACCTCCCAAACTCTCTCATGTCAACAGCTTCTGGCTTTAGAGACCTCCTTGCTTTGTCCTTTAGGGTCCTTTCCTCAAAGTCCTCCTGCTTTCTGCCAGCAACTCATACGCACAGCGAGCAGCAACTCAAGGGTTGCCCAGCCCTGTCTGCCCTTCCAGCAGTCTCCAAGATTGCATCAGCCTAGGGCCAACTTTGGCCAGCCATATCTCCAATCAAAGCATGATAAGACCAACCCATCTGACACTTTTCCTTCTGCTCTGAGCCCTCCCTGGGCTCCTTACACATTATCACTCACTGGGAAGATTAGGAAAAGCCTCCTGCTCTGATGCGGCATCCCGAGCCTCGGCACAGTCTAGCCAGCCAGCAGTCAGTGAAGCACCATTTCCTTGACATTAAGGTACCTGGGAACTTAAGTCCCTGACCAGGGATTTTGGTGGTTGGGTCATTTGAGAAGAGTTTTTACAAGCCCCTGCAAAAGATATATATTAGTAGTACCCTATGAGGTTCCACCCTGTGGCAAGGCACTGAATCTCCTGATCAGGGTTGGACTGTTGAGCTGGGATTTGGAATACTTCCCTTCTTTCTCCAGGCTTACCTTGGCATGGGTGAGCCACCCTGGCCAGACCATCTGGCATCTCCCCACCTCTGTTACCTGGCCTGAAACTAGAAGAAAGTGTCTCCATCCAAAATCCAGCCCCAGATTTTCCAGGTGTAGTAGGCTCCCACACCCCCAGGACCAGAAATTGCTCAATTGGTGCGCCCACGAAGCATCCCCTTCATTGACACATCAGTCCTCACACTCTCAATACATGTCTTCCAGGAGCTTGTAGCCAGCCGTGGCACCAGAAGCCCCATGGCAGAGGAGCTGGGGTCAGGCAGCACATTCAAATGGTGCTGAGTAGCTCCACCAGCAGAAAAGGGGGTTCCCATCATCACCCTGAGGTAGATGTGGACACTCTGACCAGGACCATTTCCTTATGACAGTGCAACTAATTCACTGGTATCTCAGAAATGCCTAGCTCCCTAGACCTTAGAGACTTGTGACCGCAGTCCTGGACGTTTTAGACAACAGACGTGGGCGCTAAACCATTAGCAGTCTGTGCTGGGAAAATATCTGCTGGCACAAACCTCTCAGTTGGAGACCAGATGTGTCCATACAGGATTTGGCCCTGCGCTGCCCTGTGCATGGTACCTTGCCTAGATGGCATGGGATGGGAGGCATTTGCCCCCATTAAACATCATGTTCACCGACCAGTCTTGTGAAGCTGAACTGACACCACGGAGTACAGTCATCAACCTGTCTGGACTGAGCCTCCAAGACAGAAATCCTAACACATGACCTGTGTCTACAGATAATACATGATTGACTTATGAGCTGGTGCCACCTTGAACAGATGTGCCTTTGGTTCCTTTTGAAGTATGCACTACTAAAAGCTCCATGTGCATCTTCAATAATCCTGCTGGTCCTTCCACTGAGTCATGCCGTCCACCCCTTCTGCAATGAGTCACATTTGCTGGATCTCCTTGAAGATGCAACTTTGTCAGCTGAGCCGAGGCCATCAGAAATATTAATAAGGGAAGGGTAAATAAACAGACTGATGAAGAGGGACCCTGTGAGATATTGCTGTAGGAGAAGGTCATCTTAGGTGGAGGAGAAGACTTCCTCTTGGCTCTGTCAGATTTTTGCTCCATCTGACAGTGTCTTCATTTGTTTGCATACCACACTGAGCAGTTCCACCAATGCCAATGTCTGGGAGCTGCACATGGAGAACAGGGAGGTATGTCCTTTTATTGCCTGCTCATAGTCCTACAGTGGCTAAGCCCTGAGGTTGTACAAAGAGCACCAGCGAGGAGGTCTGCATGGGACACATGGGCAACAGGCTGATTGCTAGTGATACACTTATTAAAATTAAAATAAACAGCCAAATGATAACTGAATTGTTATTAAAATTAAATTGGAATTTAATTCTGTAAAAACTGATAATGACAATAATAAATGGGCAATAATAAAAATTCTCATTTCAATACAACTTGGGAGAGATTGCAAAGACAATCACCCAGAAGGCTGCTGCTGGAGCTAAGATTACTTCTACCACTGGTGACAAAACTTATTGCAGCACCAGCCACAGCCATGCTACCCTTGTCTGGCCCCAGGAAGCAGATGAGAGTACTGAGCAGGTGAGGTATGGAGCTGAATCTCCCACAGGAATTTTAGACCTTTCTTTTTGCCCTATAAAAGGAGAAATAGTGGGAGTTTCATTGTTTTACAGAGCACAGACATCTCAGAAATGTTGGAATATTTTAGGTTGATATTTCCAACAAGAAGAAAACACCGATCGCTATCGACTGACCAGACAGGTCACTCCTCCGTTTGGGAGCACATCAATGGAGATGTCTGTCTCCCTGAGCCCCACAGCCCAACCACCCTGAATATCACATTTTTTTCCCCATTGGGAAAAAAAAAAAAGCCCTTGCAGCCCCAGGTCCCCATCCTTTTTAACCCTGTCCTGCAGAACCCAGGTCTGGGATCCCTCTTCTCCAGCAGTGATGCTCAGGAAAGCCCTCAGCTTTCCCTGCCTTGCAGACCCAAGCTGGTCCCTGCTGCTGCGCTCCACAGAGCCAAGGCTTGAGTTCCCCACACCACCTCCAAACCATGCAGGCATGTAATCCTGGTGGTTCTAAACTTCCAAGTGATCACTTTATACCCCGCCCGGTATGTGGTTTCTGTAGGTGATTTCCTTTTGTTTTCCAAGTGCAAGCCAAGGAAGAAAACCAATAAAGGGATAAGAAAAAGCAAGAGATGTGAGTTGTGACAGAACCTGTGAGATTTAGGTACCAGTTGCCATGAAAGCATTTAAGAACTACACTTTTTATGATTTCCAACAATATATTCAGGGGGAACTGTGCCTCAAAGAGGTCATCACTCAGAATTCGAGCCTCTAAACCACAATCCAGCTCACAGCCTCCCAGACAGCAGATTTACACAGGCATTTCCAGGCTTTGGTGATCCTTGTAGCACAGATACCAGTGGGGACCCAGACACATTAAAAAAGCAGCATATCAGGTGCTGCAGCCCAGTAAATATGATCTTTTTCATTACCGGTAAAAGGTCCCAGGCTTTGTGTTGCATGGGATCTCAGGACTGGGCTGACTATAGCAATTTAGTGGTATTAAAAAGCTTAATCAACCCAGACTATGAATGCTAGTTAGTCCTTTTCCTCCCAAACCATAAAAACTCCTGATATAACCAGGTAAAATGTTATTTATCACCTTAAGCGCTGGTTAGTACCACGGCAACACAGTGGCTATTTGATTGCCTTAAATGTGAAAGGCCTACAGATTTTTACTCAAAACCTGCTTTGATTATTGAAATGGACCCTGGAGAAAATCATTCCCTCCTCATCTGGCTCCAAAGGCTGTGCTGGGAGTGGAGAGCAGGATGTGGTGCAGGGACAGGCATCAGGCACCAATGCCAGTCCAGCCCCAATGTGTCCTGATGACCCCAGCAGTCAGGCGATGGAGGAGGAAAGGAGGAGCTGCAAGGATGTATAATACTTCAGTATGGGGAGAGTAAACTGTGGTCATGTGGCTGTTCAACAGCCGCAGATCTGCGTGCTGGGGCAAAGCGGTATCTCCAGGGCAGCAATGAGCCACCAAACCTCGGGTCCCTTCCCAAGCCCAGCCCGAGAGGCATGCACTGAGGAAGAGTATGGACCCACTGGGAAGCCAGGGTGCTTTTGGTTGAATATGGAAACATTTAGTGCAGTTAAACCCATCTCATAAACTCTGTTCGCATAGAAATAGGCTGGCTCAAATCATCACAGCATCAGTGGCAGCTTTGTAACAGGGACCCATTCAAGCCCCTTCCAAGAGCAAGGCCAGAGTGGTGGAAGAGGCTGCTCTTCCAGGTAGAAAATGAGGTGGAAAGCAGCCTCAGCTCTGCCCATCCCTGGGGAAGATCCATGTTTGATCAGGCAGGCAGAAAATGCTGGGGTGACCCTGGGAAGGGGGGACAGTGCAGGAGGAGGGCAGGTACTCACATGTACCGCAGCTCTGACTCCCTCCTCACCAGGATCTCCCTGATCCTCTCGATTTTGAAGAGCTCCCCTTCAATGTCATCGATGGTGGTGGTCGAGTCAGCCATGGAAACAATCTCGTCCTCTGCAAATGAAACAGGACCCGAGTTAGCCAGCAGGAGATGTCAAATCGGTGCTGAGGACAACAGGGACCACAGGGCTGTCACGGGCACCCCCCTGCAAACACCAGAGCAGTATAACCACTAAGCACGTGCACAGTTTTAAACTTGTTTCCAGACTTCTTGCTACTCTGCTGGGTTCTGCAAGAGCAGACAGCCTAAGCAGCACATGGAAAGTTACCAACATATGCAAGGGCATTGAGCTGCCGGTAACTGTTTTTGTCTTTGTTTATGCTTTATGTGAGGCTGGGCACTGGAACAGGTCTGCTCATTGGTGTGTTCACATCAAAGCCGGATTGGCTTGCTGAGCGCAGCTCCAAACACACATGCAATATGCATGAAGTGTCTGCATGAAAGAGGACCTTGGAGACCAGCAGGCCACCTCGTCTGAGCTTGCAGCTCTCTGAGCCTTAGAAACAAGCATCATTTCACCTGCTTGTTGTGGCTTTGCAGCACACCCTGCTCACACCAGTGCCGTGCTGGGCTCTGTGCTGCTGAGAAAGCCCCGAATTTCCAAGGCTTTCCCCTCTGCTGAACAGTGGGAGGCCAAGAGAGCTAAAAACTGCTGGAGGGAAGGACAGGAATGACTCTTTTTCCAGAACCACGTAAGCCTCAGGCATCTCCAGCACAGACATGAGCCTGTGTGTGCACCCTCCTCCAGTATGTGCCAGGGACAAACGCTGGGCCCATACAGTACATAGCTAAGGAGTCATGGAGGTGAAGTTCCAGAGCTGCTTCCCCTCCATCGCAGGCTGGATGAAGACCCCCCCATCCTTCCCAACTCACTGGGGGGAAAAGGCCCCATGGTACCCAGCAGGCCAGTTCCTCTGGAGTGCTGAGCATCACCTCTATAACCCACCTGGGGAAACTGAGGCAGGGAAAGGGGATGTCACTTGTTCAGGGCAAGAAACAAGACCCTCACAGCAAAATGCAGGAAAAGGGGATTTGTGGTTTAACCCCAGCCAGCAACTAAGCACCATGCAGCCGCTCACTCACTTCTCCCCTACCCAGTGGGCTGGGGG
>NW_010973093.1:4906947-4912701 GCF_000737465.1 Haliaeetus leucocephalus | reverse complement strand
ATACCAGCTACTAGGAAGAAAATTAACTCTATCTATCTCAGCCAAAACCAGGACAGGGCTGTAATTTATGTTTTAGAAGAGCACAGTGGCAAGCCCAGGGACAGACAGGACAAGAGCCCAGCAACTTTGATCCATTGCTCTGACCACCAGTTCTGCCTCCCCCCCGGCTCCACTGATTTACACACAGATGTCCCTCCGATGTCCCACTGGTTTGCACAAGACTGTCACACTGATTTACACGAGGATGCTGTGCTGACTCACACAGTGCCTGTGAGCCTGCACGTCCCACAGCAGATCCCAGCCCATTTTATGGGAATAGCTGAGGTTTTGCTCCCAGGCAAGCTCCCACCTCCCAGCCTGGTCTGGCTTTCAGAGACACATCATTGAGCTTGTTATCAGTGACATGCAGCAGCACATTTATCACACACAGGCTAATCTGGCTCTCCTGTGATGTACATACAGCACAGGTTGGCAAGAGGAGGCTTAGCAGCTACTGCAAAGCCAGGCTCTGAGAAAACATTAGAAATCACAAACAGCAGGGGCAAATTCTGCTTCCTTTGAATCTTCACAGGGCACATCTCCACTCCAAGACTTTGCCTTCCTGCAGCCCTGGGACTTTCCCTGTGCAGGGAGAGGGGAAAGCGCAGCCAAGGAGCACCAACTCTGGAAGCAGGATTTTCTGGGCAGCCGAGGCCTGGGAGCTGGAGATGTCAGAGCTGGAGCATGTGGCTTGGGGATCCCAAATGGGACCCAGGCCAGTGCTGAGGGTTACAGGGCAGGAAGAGAGCAGTGTTAAGACACAAGGCAAAACACCCTGCACTAACTGGTCCTCTACCCATCATGTAAAACTGCTTGAGAAATCATTCCCACAGTGAGGCATGTTTCCAAGGCTGCTGGCAGAGAAGGTTTATTAGTGGAAATGCAAGTGGTTTGGATTAGTGTGACTGGTTTGGAGAATAGATTTCTGCTGTTTCTGGCTTAGAAACTCATGAAGACTACTTGGAGATTATCTCCCCCTTTCCCTAGCCACAAAGGCCATGTTCAGCTAATGCCAGTGTGCAAAATCCTCAATCGCTCCCCAGTCTAAGCTGTCAGGATGCTCTCAGGTACCAGTGCCTGCTCAGGTTAGACTGATGAATACACGGGTCAGACAAAATGTGGGGTTGGATGCGCTGCCCTCCGTCAGCTCTTGCTCAATGGCTCTGCTACAAATTGGCACAGAAACCCTCTCTTAGCCTTGTTTCTACGGGCCTGAAGGGGGTTGCTAGGGGACCGGACTGTGGTTGCTACAGGACTGGGATGCGGTTGCTAGGGGACCGGGATGCTGAGGTCTCTCATCCCAGGCATCCTGCTGCTCTCCCACCCCGGAGCTCTTCTTACCCAGGATATTTTGATGCGCCCACACCCAGCACTGGTGGGCAGCTGGGGCCACGCGCCAGGGACAGGCAGGATCTCCCTGCAGGTGACGGCAGGCACACAGGTAACAACACACGTGAAGGTGCAGACGGTACAGCCGGCATGTACTTGCAGGCAGCCAGTCCCTGGGGTTTGGCTGTACTTCGGTGCAGCTCTAGACCTGTCAGGAGAAAGCTGCACTGCTCTAAGTGTCGCTTCTGTGACCAGGCTAAAATGACAAGGCTGATTATTTTACAGATGCGCCAATAAACAAAGATACGAGCTTACTGCAGCCTTCATTAGCCAAGGACAAATCTAATCACCCCTAGGAGCACAGGGGTGGGTCTGGGGGAGGGGGGCTGTCACTCCTGGCCTGTGTGGGTGGGTGAATAACCCAGAATATCTTTGATCACTGGTAGCAGAAGTATTTGGCTGAGGTTATCAGCCAGCTGTTTCCCAGTGGGCGAGTGAAAGGGATTGAAAAAGGTGTCAGCATCGCTTCTTCTCCCTTCTCATCCCAGAACCTCATCAGCAGAAGCCATCCCAGATGGGAGAGGTGAATCTTTGCCTGTGTATTCAAAGGGAGGAGGTGGCAGCGCTGGGTTGCTCTCTCCCATCTGTGGCAGGAGGCCGGGACGTAATTTCAGCCCGTAGGCAACTGCCCACGAGAGCAAGAAAGTGTCTGGCTCAGTTCTGGGTGGGTTTCCATCAAAGTATGGCTGGGACCACCCTGCCCAAGAGGATCTGCCCTCACGCACTCCCCCAAAGTCACCTTTCTGTAGGACACTCCCCAGCAGCCTCCTGCTGCAGGTCAGGAGCATCCTGTGAAATGGGGACAGCGAACAGGTCTACACCACACAGCAGAGCAACGGCTGCAGGGCTCAAGCTGGAAGGTCCTCAGCCCTCGGCTGTGCCTTCAGGTGGTGTGGTTACACTGCATCCCTCAGGCAAGATGTGTCCTCAGATGTGCCAGGGAACTGCTCACCAAAGCAGTAAGTCCTGGACAAGAAGCTCTAAGAGGGTAGTCATGTGCCTGGAGCTGCTTAATTCAGGGCAGAAGCAGAGGGAGGGCAGTCCCAGGAGAATACTCCTGCAGAATGAATTCCACGAACCGTGGAAGGAAGCACCTGGACAAGGGGACACAGAGCTATGCCTCTGCACCAAAACCATCTACTAAACCTCATGAGAAACCAATGAATCCTTACAGGTGACTAAAAGGCAGCTGATAGGATGGGAAGATGAACTTGCTGATGGAGACTCCTTGCATCTGCCCAGGACCACAGGTGATCATGCCAGGACCTGAATATCTGAGTGAGGGTGGGGGCTGGAGCACAAGACAGATGAGGAGAGGCTGAGAGAAGCAGGTTGAAGGGTTGTTCAGACACTGGAACAAGGATCAGAGAGGTTGTGGGATCTCCATCTTTGGTCCAGGATACCTTCTGGACAGGACTGTGAGCAACCTGATCTCTACTAAGCCTGCTTTGAGCAAGCAGTTGAACTCAGTATCTCCAGAGGTCCCTCCTGATCCAAATTCCTCTGCGATTCCATGTAATGAGATCAGTCTGTGACCACCAATTGGGATGTGCATCGATCTTCCCTGCTAGCTCAGGAGATGCTTCTCCAGGCAGATATGGGGTGATGCTGAGATCCCAAACCCCAGCAGCTACAGGCATGGGACTGATCACAGCTTTCCTGAGATGGTGGAGAGACCAAAGGGCACCGTGCACCCATGAACCTGTGTGATGGCAGCAGCACCATACAGCAGTCACAAATGGCAAGTACAGACACTCAGAGCTCATGAGGGATTAAAACCCAGCACAGCCTGTAAGCAGAGAGCTGGGCAAAAGATCTCACTGGAAATGGTTTTGCCAAAGCTGAGAATGGGTTTCTTACACCCTCCCTAAGTGCCTGGCACCAGCGAGGGCCTAAGGCAGGAACATTTATTAAAGCTGTGATCAAGCTCACAGTCCTGAGTCTCCCTTTGGGGATGGAGAGGGATGACACCCATGTGCATCCACGCTGTCCAGGGATCCCTTTGCTCCCACAGCTGCGCATACAACAGCATGGCCAGACACAGAAATCAAGCCCACGCTGCCTGAGCCAAAGGACCCCTGACTGGCATCATTTCAACCTGGCAAGTCAAGGAAGGGGAGAAAGCTTCGATTTAAACTTGGAGATGCTCTAATCATCACACATGGCCCAGGGGAAGCAAGTATCGTTAATGAGGAGTATAATAGCTGGAGACTTCCACTCCATATGGCTTTGGTGAAAACATTTAGACAGCCAGCAGCAAGCCTGAGATGAGTCACAGCAGCAACCAGCGCAGGGTTGAGTTTCAAGCAATTTACTTCATGATTAAAGTTGGGCAATTGATTGACAGTCCCCTGTGGAGGAGGTCAGAGCTCTTTACTTGGGCTCCATCCCAAGAGGCCTTTAACTCAGCCGTTTGCTTTTCTCTGCCATAGAAAGCAGCATTGGCAGGGGGCATTCAGCCTTTGCTCCACAAGCTCGATAATGAGAGAGATGGTAACCCGCTGCCTGGCTCTGGGGCAGCCTTGTCAGAGGGGATGCTATCCCCACCACCCACACTGCCTGGCAGGAGGGACACAAGCCTCCAGGACTGAACAACGCGTGGCCAAGCATGCCGGTCCCAGAGGACAGGATCATGCTCAGATGGGAGGGATCAGAGCTACTGGCAGCCTGCAAACCATGGCACTGTTTCCCTGCCAGTGCCACCTCTAGTAAACCAGGGAGAAATGTGCAGCCTTGGCCCATTGCAGCCAGGGAGGATTTATCTGGCTGTGTTTGTGCAGCCCCTGGCACAACCAGCACCACTGGGGCCATGTTAGACAGCCGTTAAAAAGACCAGAGTTCACGGATGAGGTACCCCAAGATGACTTATGGGGGGTTATCACCAGGGGTGTAGCCCCTTCGCAACACCCCACTGCTCTGTGCGCGCTTCCCCTGGGTCACCTCCTGAGCACAAGCAGGGCAAGAGGCTGCGTGTGCTCAGTGCTTCACAGGGTTGGCCTGAGATTTCCTGGGATGGTAGCAAACAGCAGAGCAGCATTCAAAAAACAGACACCAACTGTTGTCACATTCTCACCCATCATGAGAGTCCCCCAGGCACTGGGAGTTTACAGAACTGCATCGAACGAGCAAATATCGCAGCCACCACAATGCCGCTCGCAGGCACCCAACGCAGGGATGCCCGGGTCATACCCAGCACCCTGAGTCCGGCAAGTGTTTGACCCTTCCCTGGACCACCCTAATGTTACCCAGCTGCTGGGAGCAGAGGATCCAGGTGATGGAGGTTCTCAGACCCCCCAAGGGCAGGGTCTCCACATAGACACTTCCCAGGCAAGGGAGGTGTGGAGGGGAGGATACATATTGCCATGCTGAAAGGCACAAAGGAGAAGGACTAAAACTTCAGGCAGCTCACCAAGGAGATGAGCAGCTTCACGGACAGCATCCCCCCACAGTAATACCAAGCAGGATGCTGGAGTTTGCTCCATCCCTCCTTCCCTGCCCTTCCAGCTGCCTGTCCCTATCCCGCTGGGTGCAAGGGGCTAAGGGGGAACAGAAAGGGATGGGGAAGGGGAGAGGTCGGAGGGATGTCATGGCAGAGGGACTGCAGGAGCCTCCCCTCCCCAGGATGATGCCCACAGCCCCGCATTGGGCCCCTTCCTCCCACCCCAAGGTCGGGGACTCTGCCCAGGACAATCCCCCTGGCCGGGTTCCCCCTCTGCCCACCCCCTTTCCTACTGGAGGAACTGGTCAGAGAGGGGAAAAGGCAGCGAAGGGCAGGGTGGGCAGCCGTCTCCCGGTCACAGCCATGCCCGCAACTGGGCATGACAGCACAGCGGCTCCGTGTCTCTCCGGGCAGCATCAGCCGGATGGCGGGCTGCATCCCTCCTTCCACCGGTTCGTTCCCTCCGGCCATCCCTCCTTCCCTCCATCCTTCCCCCCATCCAGTCCCTTCTCTCCGTCCTTCCTCCCCTCCATCCAGCCCTTCCCTCCTTCCATTCACTCCTCTCCCCCATCCAGCCCTTCCCTCCCTTCATCCCCCCCTTCCGCTCATCCCTCCTCTCCATCCACCCCTTCCCTCCGTCCTTCTAATCCCCCCACCCCACCCCATCCCTCCTGCCCCACTCCCGATGGCCGTGGGGCCCCCTTTGTTGGATAAAGCCGCCGGTTCCCCGCCAGCTCCCGGGGCTCGGGTGCCCGGGGAGTCCCGGAGCCACCGGGGTCGGGGGGGGGGGGGGGGGTAAGTTTGGATCCGGCAGCGCCTCTGCCCGCCCCGGTCCCGCCGTGCTCACCTGGCCCCGCACCGGCGGGCGGCGCCCGGGGGGGGTACAG
>NW_010973093.1:4897271-4906809 GCF_000737465.1 Haliaeetus leucocephalus | reverse complement strand
CCGGTTATTTCCCCAGGGTTCCGGCACCGGCGGCACGGCCCCCCTTTAACCCACCCGGAGCGGGTGCTCCGCAGCCCCGCAAGTCTCCCGAAAACCGCAGCAATAAAAGCATAAAAAAATAAAAGTAGCCCCATCTGGCACGGCAGCTGGAAAAGGCTTCGTGGTGGGTCTGCCCGGGGTGGGGGGGGGGGCACGCGTTGCTCCTGTCGCTAAAGAGGACCAGGCTTTGCAGAGCCTGTGTGGGACACGGGGGGCTGTGGGGTGAGGCACGGCATGAAACAGGTCCCCACCCGAAGACCCTGCGAGGAGGGAGGTAAGGAGGGACAGCTGCGCTTCCCAGTAGAAGTAACTTTTCCCTACGGAAAAATACAACAGCAAGTGTTTAGAAAACGTTCAAAGTTGTGCGTTGGCCTAAAATTCAAAGGTTGGTCCGTAGCGTGTTGGCAGCACCCACAGCAACGGGGATCCCAGTGACGAGCGCTGCCCCTCTCCTCCCTCCGGCCAGGCTCTCCAGTGGGACACAGCAAGGACCAGTCCCACCATCTTGAAGGCTTGTGCCAGCAAACTGGTACGGGGAAGGTGAAGACAGGGTGTGGGTTGTAAACTCTCCCTCTCGCAGGGTTTTACACTTCTCACTCACTCATACCAGAAGCACTTACTCCACCGAGGATTCACAACCTGTGGTCCTCCATGGAGGCACACACCTCAGCACCACCTTCCCCAAAACACATGGAGGGAACACATGTCCTCTGCAAGGACGTGTTTCTCTGCTAGGATGTGCCTGCAGGTGACACTGATGTCCCTACACTGGCTTGGTGCAAGAGCACAGGCCCAAGTTGAGGGTGAGGCTGGGCTCGGGGACATGCCACCTTCGCGAGGGGGCTCAGGGACACCTTCCAGCACATTTTGGGAAGCGACACGCAAGTCACTGGGCTGGAGAGCAGCAGGGGCGATGGCAGCGGAGAGGTGAGGGCCAGGTCTGAGAGAGCAGCTGCAGGGTTCTGGTCTCTCATCCTGCCACCCAGCTGTCCTCCCGTCTGGCTGACACTGCTAGAAGTCGACAGTCAATGCAATAAAATAAGCTATCAGTGAGCAAAACAGAGGCATGGCAATATAAGGGGTGGGTCCAGAGGATCACCTCCTGCAGAGAAATACCAGACTGTGGTATCTGCTACCAGTACCTTGCAGCGTCCTCATCTCTAGCAGCTCCCCTCCCTACGGAAACAGGCTGCCGAGCTAATCCGTATGAAACATCCTTATGGGAATTGACACAAATCTGAGCAGAATCTTTGAATTCCCATCTTCAAAAACCAGAGAGGAGCTGCTGACTTTTGACGTGGTGCAGTGTTTTAAACCAGAACATGTGCAAGGGAGATGGTGCTTCATTCATTGAGGATAACTGTGACATATAAACAAAATGAGGAGACAAAAATTAAGAGTCTGTGCACAGAAAAAGGAAAAAAAAAATAGAAAAGGACACGGGAGCTGCTGCTCCAGGTTTGAAATGCAGCAGCAGTGTCCAAGAGCCGGGGAACTGTGAGCGGCCGCAACAGCACCTCACTTCGGCAATCCTCTGAAAACAGACAGGAGCAACGCAAAGCCACAAGGCCACCGAAGTGTGCTGAAACCCACCCCACAGCTGAAACAGTGTTTCTTGAAAAATATAAAGTTTCACTATTTGAATGAATTGTTCAGGAATGCCCTGAGTTTTGTAAGGCAGCTGCACTGTAATTTTAACTCCCAGGCTCTCAGTTAGACAGGCAAAGCCCAGCTGAGGGATACAGCCACTTCAGGATTTTGTGGTTGATTTGTTTTAATGTGAAAGGTAAGAATAGCCACCAACTGGCTGTTCCTCAGCTCATTAAATGATGAGCATCCACCATCACTATAATTATGAACTGATTATGGTCTGAAGTGACTCACCTTGTTTTGATTGCTCCACAATGCAGAGAAAATGAACGTTTAAATACTTTAATCAGTCCTTCAGTCAAATACTCTATAGCCTTACTTTCGCCATGAGTAGCCAGATCTGATGTGGGCTGCAACTTGAATTCAACTCACTTTATTCTTAATAAATGCATGGGATTAAATCAAACAGTCCAGAGTCATACACAGTTATGATCCAATTAACACACGCTATTTGGTCTGCCATATTGAATGTAATCATTATGTGCAAATCCATTCTGCAGAGGTAAATGCAAACCAAGTGCACCACACGGTACAGAAACAGTTGGTGTGCCCCATGCAAACTGCCTGACAGGCGTACGCTGTGGTTCCTCCTTCACCCAGGTATGCTCTATGTCCTTGAATCCATGGCTGAGAAGTTTTAATGGGTCTTGAGGTGACTTTTACATTGGTCTACATGAGAGAAGTCACTAACAGCAACACTTTCAGGGCACTAGCAGAATATTTCTTAAAAGCGCTAGTATTTCCCTGTATACAGTCACTTTGTAGAAATCAAGCACCTACACAACATTAAGTACACATACATTATAAGCTTATAAACAGAACATCATCTAGTACCAAGCAACAGTACTACTTGAAAGGTGCTGACAAATACAAAGAGAATTAAAATGCAGCTTGGAGAACACCAGTAAGGACACGGTCATTTGAAGCTCTTTAAGGAAACAACCTGTGTAGGGAACAGCAAACAACAGACACCACTAAGGCACATTCAACAAATTCTGAGTCTTCAAAAACACTTCCAAGGTGATGCTCACGGTTGGCTTCACTGCCAACTCAATTAGGCACATCTTGATGACAGAAGGAAGCTGAGTATTTTAATTTGTCACTTGTTGAGAAAGGACTGTAGTCCCAAGGACCCGAATGCTTATTCCTGTGGAGGGATGTACATGTCAGAATAACTGGTTTGGAGTTATTTAATATATTTATTTTCCTTAGGATTTGTCAAAAAATCCAGTTCGTGTTTCTCAATTCATGCTTTGAATATTAAAGTTATTTCAGCATGTGATTGTGTTTCCTGACTCAAAATTCCTTTTACTAACAATAAAAACCCGTGTTAACACAAGCCTACTATTTTCAGTGTTGTAACTACCTCCATAGTTCTGACCTTTCAACCTGATTAGAGGTAGAAAAGTTCTCAAAGTTTCAAAAATGAAGTCATGTTACCAACATCTTCCCTGTCTGCTCTACCGGTGAGGTCGTGATAAGATATCTATGCTTTCTGTTCCTTGATTTCTTCAGGCAAGATTTCTAAATATTAAAGGTGACACAAAGGTTAATTTTAAAGTTGTCTCATACCTCTACACTTGGGTTCACAGTTTTATGGTCTCAACATACCCAATTTAAAGTAAAAAATTGCCCTTGGCCAGAAAAGTCATTTATATTACAGCAAAACCAGGCCCCAGAGAGAAACCACACAGAAAAAAATTTATCTGTTCCCTGAGAAATGTACAATCTAAATTAGCAGATATTCCTTTGCATTGGCTCCCTCTTGATAAATACATTGATACAGATGCCAAGCTGAGAGTGTCAAGATATTTCAAGATAGGCTCTTTTTTCCCCCCCTGCATTAGTACTGCTTAGTGCTCATGCCAGTAATGGTCAGGAGCGGCCTAATACTTGTAAGTAGTCTATATGGGACCCATATTATAAAGGCACAGAATCTTGGTACCATGCTGTAATCATAATTCACCTAAGAGTTCAAATCAGAGTGGGAATGTCTTGTCTGTACTTTAAAGATCAACAAAATGAGAAACACTTTTACTAGCAGCACCGAAGACAGCACGGATCGTGCCTTAGAGGCATTACACCCTGTCACGGAAGAAAGGACAGTTCAAAAGCTCTTGCTTTTAAGATTCAGAACATGCAGAATAACTCCACAGCTCTCAAAAACATCACTCTCCCCTTCTAATCAAACTATAGCTAAATGGACTTACCTTAAATGGACCATATCTACGATTTTGGGAAACGACTCATTACCAAAATACAAAAGCCTCCCTGTGAATTCATCTGGGCAGATTTCACTACAGTCCACAAAAACATGCTGTGGTTGTTTGCTGAACATCTACGATTTTGGGAAACGACTCATTACAAAAATACAAAAGCCTCCCTGTGAATTCATCTGGGCAGATTTCACTACAGTCCACAAAAACATGCTGTGGTTGTTTGCTGAATTACAGAAATCTTTGGATTGTTTTGGAGAACACTGGAAAGGACCTTACCATGCTGATCATATCCACAAGAAAAATTAACATTTAGAGATCAGTGCCCACTGAGTTTTACCCAATTTCACACTCTCAGAGTGCCACACTATTCAAGTCAATCACAGATGTGAGGTGCACAGAGAAAGGAGCTGAAGGAAACATTTGCAATATCGCATCATAAAATAACTGCCAGAAGGAAAGAATGTGCAATTTTAGTTCCCTTATAACTTGGGAACAAATTTTTAAAAAGCAGGATAAGGTGTCTGATGCAATGAGTTACTCAGATTCCAGTTCAGCTGCATCAGCTGTATACCGAAACTACCTGCAGGGTCTGTAAGTTGTTTCATGATAAGCAAAGAGGCCTTTGTCATTTGTCGGCAAATGATGTCTTATCTGATAGAACTGATTTACTTAGATCCTTTGAAACCTCCCACAAAGTACACATATATTGAGCTACATGAAATTTAAAATCTAAGAGCTACAAAGACTGTCATTGTGCAGAACTTGTTCCTCAACGCTAATTGTGGTTTGCCTCCTGAGCTCAATTAAACCTAACTGTATTCAGAGAAGAAGGACACAGGTCAACTTAGACCCTGGACTGACACCAAGGGACAAAAAAAAAAAAAAAAAAGTATTTCTACATACAAGCCTCTGAAATTTGCTTGAAGTTCACCATGAAGTAGGCAAACAGTAAAATCTTATGTGATTTTATAATCACTTTTATCCTTAGAATTGCTGTCTAAGAGTAAAAACTTAAACAGAAGTTTCTACATCCATTTTTTAGCAAATAGTTGCTAAGTAATGCAAAAATAACTGCTGATGTGGCTGGAAATACATCAAGATAATCTATCTTCCCCAAAGGCAGTTTGGTTCTTCTTGGTTACATCTTATTCCCAACAGCATTAAATGCCTTAGCACGTTCTTACTTCTGCAAGAACAATAAAGCCATGCTCACAGCAAAGAAGTCTCACACAGAACAATTTAAGTCCACCTCCTCCCTTACCCTTTTGGCTTGCAGGGTCTGTGACCATCAGAGAGGAAGAAATCGAGTCACCTATGTTATAGAGCTCACACACAGAAACCGTATAAACCTCAGTGGAAAATGATTTAACCAAATTCGTCCAATTTCTTCAGTGAATGAGCCCTCTGCCACCCTGACTTCCATAGTGGTTTATAATTCAGAACATATTTCACACTGTATAAACACAATTCTTCCCTGAATCAGCACCAAATGTGTTTATTGGATTAATAACTTTTAAAAAAAATTCTTATTATGCAAGATTATGATACTGAAGTTAAACTTTGGGCCACACCTGAAATCCAAGTTCATCGCGGCAGTGGCTGAGCACATCTAAACATTCATGGCCAAAATGACCGTGGAGGTAAGAGCCCGGGGGAGTCACACCATGTCTCTGCCAGGCAGCCGTTATCGCCTCTCTGCCACGGTCACAGGATGGATTGCACAAGCACTTTTCAAGGTTTCTCGTTGCAAAACTGGAATTACAGCAGCTGGTTTTGTGCTGAAGCAGATAAAACCAGCACATATCACCCATTTCATTGGCTTCAAATGAGGGCAGTGACTTCCAGCTGAAGAAGCAACTGCATTTTAAACCATTCCAGCTATTTCTGCAGCATTCATCTCACAGAATCACACATTACTCGACGATGCGTTGCTTGCAGTTATGTTACTCAAGACTTAAGTCAGATACTCTATTAACAAGTAATTAGTGTTCCTGAGGTATTATATGATAATAAAGCTGGGATAAATTCTTGACACTAAAATTGTTCTCAAGTTTGAATTCCTGGGAGAAGGTAACATCTTAATAAAAAGTTCCAGCTATTCTTGGCACAAGGCCAATTCTATCTATAGAGTCATTCTAGTAGAGTATTCTGTATGGCATATGGGATTTGTGCCAGGAAAACAGAGCTAATTGCCCTGAAAGCATGTGATGTACAGATAATCTGGAATCCATGCATACAGAAAAAGAGATCATCTTCAATGGCATTGCTTTCCTTGTCTCCAACCACTTTCTACTGAGTCCAGAACGCAGCGGGATGACAGACTGCAATGCCATTTGCATATTACAAATTAAATATGCATTTAAATAAATATTTTGCTTTTTGCAGCTGCCTGTCTTATGGCTTGTAGAACACTAGGAAGTTGTTATTAAAATCTATCCCTCTGCAAAAGAATGATGTAGTACCTTAACCAAGGAAGTACCTAATGAACTGACAGCAGCTTTTGATGGTAGCTGAAAGGACTGTAAGGCTCAAAGCTTCTCTGCCAGCCCCGTTTAAGGTCTGATACAGGTCTTTTAATGAGATCAGACCACCAACTTTTCATTTGTAAGCAAATCTTACCTATTGAAGAGGTGTTGAAATCTCTGTGCTTTTGAGGTTAAGGCAAGGCATATAAGGCAGCTTGAGGATCCTTCTGGACTTAGCAGGCCCTGTTCAAGACACAGATTTAGTTGTAAATAGGAAACGTGAGTAGAGAGCTGCCTGTGGGCCAAACTGGCCCAGGGAGGATCACCAGCTTTGACCAGATCAACTCAGCCAATGCCAAGTTCCTTCTGAATGAATATTGCCCTACGTTAACTGCCAGCCCACAGAAGTTACTCAAATCAGGAGGGCAGACTGCTTCCTGGTCACCCTGAATGCTGGGTGCTACCTTAGGTAAACAGGCTGCTCTGCTGGACTTGGACAGCCAGTAGGCACTGACTGTGAGCAGACATGGTAGGTTTTTTCCAATAGATGCTGATGCAGTGGCATACTTAAATCCCAAAACATGAGAAGACAGACAGTCTGTAGTGAAACCTGATTTTACAAATCAAAGCAGAACAAATGAACCATTTTTTTATTCTCATCCCTTATTCAGCAAAAGGAGTTCACAGACATAGCACCTTGAAAAAGGTTAGTGTGCTGTTAGCATTAGAATATTTTTCATTCAATTGTGTCGAAGTACAGGTCGCAACTTTTGCTCACCGTTTCCACAGCATCAGCTCTGGGGAGCAAGAACTCAATTCAAGTTTGCTTTTTGACTAAAACCTTATCTACATTCATTTCAGCAAATGTATACCTGAAATACCTTGTTATGATTTTGGAAGCAAAATCATTAAGTTAAAAAGGAAAAATTACTACAAGAACACTATAAATTAAGAAAATAAAAAGATTTCTAAATTTTTTAAAATAAAAATCTGTCCTGTCAGATATATAGTGTATATATTTAGCACTTTAGAATTAATGGTCATTTCTGGGCATCATCATCATACCACATTACCACTCCAACCCCAACATTCAAGTAAAGATTAGTTGATCCCATGCTGTTGTGACCAATTCCTATTAAAGCTTTCATCCTTCATAGCTTTTACCAGCCAGTCCCTTTCATTCTCGTCCGAGTCACTCATATCACTGGAATCGGCAGCCAGGAGACGAGAATAATTAATTTTTTTCTGCTGCGGCAATTTAGATTGGACAATTAAGAACAAGAAGAGCCACAGCACCAGGCACACGCAGCACGCCCTGTACAGAACTGCCAGGCCAAAGTGCTTCACAACAAATCCTCCTGCAAAACTGCCCAAGCTTGCTCCTCCACCGTAGCAGAGGCCCTGGAGAACAGCATGCAGGGACCTCTCCATGCCCGGAGTGGCTATGTCATCCACCATCATGTTCACCACCCACCACAAAGCACCACTACTGAAGGCAGATAAAATCTGGATAAGGAGAACTGACCATGCAGTCCACAAGAAGGAATAGCACAGAAGCTGTACTGCCAGGAGGCTTAGGCTGACTGCAACAATTTTGCTGCTCGAGAAAGTCCTCAGCAACTTCCCTTTGAAGAAATAAAGCAAAATTTCAGCAAGTAGCCCGACAGCCACAGAGAGCCCCATGTACAGCTCAGTGCTGCCTTGGTCCTGCATCTGCCAGAAAAGAAAGTTGTGCACTGCAGACCCAGCCATGCCAGTGAAGAAGACAGTGATGGTGTACAGGATTGCTCGGCCGTCGCTCCACAGTAGGGCCAGGGCTTTGGTGGTTTTGTTAACACGGTCAGTTTTCTTGGGAATGTGGATGGGAAAGAAGACACTGACAAGCAATGACAGCGTTATCAGGAGAGCATAGCCATAAAAATGGACAGCAAGGCGGGTGACTGTACTGCTGAGGAAGCAATTCAGTTGATCCACGAATACGGCAATGCTGCAGGCACCTACAGATGCACCCAGGTAATTCCAAATCCACAGCTTGCCATACCTATCAGTTGCATCAACGAAGTCGAGAAATTCATAGAGACTCTCATCCACTGTCCATTCCAGAGAAGTAGCCAACAGCTCCCAAAGCACGACAGCACCCAGTACCATAAAAAAAATCTGATGCTCTCTGTCCTGAAAGATGTTTTGCACTGCCTTGAAACTGAAATCTTGAGTGTCTTTCCGGTGGTCTGAAACGTTTCCAGACACGTAAGCATCTCCAACAGTAGGAAGAGTTGTTTTAAACAAAGAGAGCTCATTACTTTCAATAGCGTAAGGGCTTTCTTCAGCATTATCAGCAGGATCTACTGCAGCAGGACCCAGACTGCTCATTTCCTTCTCGAGTCCATGTAAGGGAGGTCCGTAGGAAGACAGCATTTCTGGCTCTCGTGTCTCCCAGTTAACTGCTTTCACAGAAGTTGTCCAGATGGAGGGACCAACCAAGTAGCCATTCGTCTTTGCATCACCTTCACCAACCCCTCTGCCTTTTTTCTCAAGCCTATCTGTCAGGCCAAATAATCCCTGGAAGGCCGAACTGGTTAGCGTTGGCTTTCTGCTCGCCATCAAAACGTCAGCGGTTGTTTTCGTCGTTTCTTTTGACACAGCTTTTGCATTCGTAATAGCACTCGTGCTTAGAACAACGTAGCTGCTCGTGCCCGGACCGGCTGCCGTGGTGGCAGCCCCTCGGTCATCCGGCTGCTGGCTGGCGTTACAGTACTTGTACCCCGCGTCCCCGCCGGCGGGCGGGATGAGGGTGAGCAGCAGGCTGGCCCCCGCCGAGCCCAGCAAGGAGCCGGCAACCAAAAGCCGCCGCTTCCTGCGGCCCTTGGGGCAGCGGGAGCAGAGGGGAGCCCAGAGAGCTGCCGCCAGGTGCTTGGCTCCGGCCACGACGCCCACCAGCGGGGCCGGCAGCCCCAGGTGCCGGAGGTACAGCGTGAGGAACGGGGCCGCGCAGGCCTTGCCCGCGCCCTGCAGGAGACGGAAGAGGCCGGAGAGGGCCAGGGCCCGGCCGACGTCCCACTGCTCGCTCATGGCGCCGCCGCATGCTCCTCCCGCGGGCACCGGCGAGGCGGCCACGCACCTGCGGGGACCCGGGGGACCACCCCCGCGCCCCCGACCACCTCCGGG